>NC_142203.1:13336091-13378338 GCF_049639895.1 Pseudopodoces humilis
CCTTTGGCCTGTCTATGAAGAATTATTACACCAGCCCAAGGTGAATAAAATGGGAAGAAAACATAGTTTGTATTATGAGGCTGTAAAAATATTACTGGAATTATCAAACTTAATGACTTAAAGTCATCACTTAGACCTGAACAATAAAAGCACTTTATTTTCTGCTACACCATTTTCTCTTCTTCCATGTATTTTCACGTATGGTCTTCTGGTAAGGTACTCCTGCAATTATGTGAGGCATTAATTGCTGGGCCTTGAAATACTTTCATCAGGATGAAATCATCCCTCAGAGTCTTATCCCACCAGTGTCAGCACCAAAGTAAAGAGATTCATCAAGAATTAGACCCGTTCCTGTTTTCGTGCCCAGCTTGACATGCTGCATAATAGAAATGCGTCACACAGAGGATAAAAATTTGGCAGGGGGTGGGAGCCCCAGTGCTTCACTGTGATCCTGACAAGAGATTGAAAGTCTAAGGTAAGTGCATTTCTTTTGCTTATGACATACATGTACAAACATTCCCTCAGAATGCTGGACTAAGCATCATTGCGGATGTGACACCCAAATCCACTTGCTCCCACTCAGATTTTCATGGTTTTCACTGCCTCAGCAGGAGCAATAGATCAAGAGGCTCCAGCTCGCTGTCCCAAGCCTAATTCTCAAGTTACTTTGCCTATAGGACTCCATAAACCATGATCTATGGTACAGAATGGCAAACCAGAAAACATACTAATTTTTTAAAGCTGCTTCTCTGTACTTTAAGTAAAAGTGTAGTGTAAACCTTTACTTTTTGCAGCAGAAAACTTCTTCACTCTGTGCAAGTACTGTCTATATTGCTGCAGGACTCTTATACTTCTGAATATGTTTTGTGGTAACACTACCAAACACAATGCAGTCTTAAAGGCAAAATCCTCCTTATTTTTCCTAAGATGCACTAATGCTACAGTTCAGAAACTAGTTTTCAGGAATTCAGCCCAAAAGTAACAATTTAGTAGATTCACATGTATGCTTATTTAATCTTTTGGAAAAGTAAAAAAAAAAAAAGCAGAATCTGGGTGAGAATGGTGGCTAGAATTGCAACCCTGAAGCCCCAGATCTCAGCAGAACAGCAAGAATGATCAATGGTCAAGTTGAGAACATTCTCACAGTGCCTGGAAGGAGCAGAAAAGCACCATTTTGACAATTAAATGTGATATCTTAAAGTGCAGTAATTATTTTATACGTGAGTCTGTGACCATGGTGGATTTTTGCGGTCAGTGAAGCTAAAGTTGGTTTGATTTTATCCTTAAAAATATTTGATTAGTTCCTAACCAAAACAATAAAATAAGCAAATAAAAAATCCTCATGTCATCTTCTACACTCCTACAGAAAAAAAAAAAAAAATAAAAAATCCCCAAACTTTTAACAACTCCACTTCTCAAAAATATTCAAGCCCCCATCTTGGGAAGAATGAAAAAATATAAAGCAAGGCAGCAAACCACAAGCTCATGCCTACAAAACAAAAACACTTGAAAAAGACCTCGTGATAAACACATCAAAGCATTAGGGTGAAAAATGGAATATGATGAGAGTATTTCATGTAACATTCACACTCCTGGCAATTATGCTGTAAAATGTAGTCACTTTTCAGGAAGAAATGCAAGTTTTGGGGAAGATAGAGTTGCAAACCTATTGAGCATGGGAGAGTGAGGGGACATAGAGTTTGGTGCTGATAAAGAATATTAAATACATTAAATCTGAGAGTATTTTAAATACTTATCACACAGCAAATCCCCAAGCTCCACCCTAAACATCAAAATGTTCACTCAGACCTCTTCTTGTATATATGTATATCTATATGTATATGTATATATGTAAATATATATGTATATATATGTATATATGTATATAATGTGTATAACAAAGAGACTGTTTTGTTTTAAGCCACACAAATAGAACTTGCCAAGAAAATGGCAGCAAGTCCATGGTTATTAGTTACAACATAGATGAAATTTTGCAAAGATGAATTTTGAATTGAACCCCTTTAGCTCATGAAGCCATATCAAGTTCCAGACCTCCTGCACAGAAGAAGAAATCTGTGATTCTCTGACTCACTGCTGGGTACCTGGTTGGTTTGAGAGTAGAGTTTGGCCCAGTAGTTTCAATAAGCATTTCACAGAGTCACAGTCTTCATCAAAGAAGAGCACATATCTGTTGGAATCTGAGGCACAGAGTGTGTGCCCTTGTCTCTGATACCTAGCTCTGACATCCAAGAAAACACTGAATTTCGTATAGCACCATGAAAACAACTGTTGAGTAGAAAAGCTAGAAGTGTAAGTGTGTAGATTAAAAAGTTTTCTTAAGCCACTGTGTGAAAAGGTTAGTTTAGAGTTTAAGCTAGTTTAGAGGGCAGAAGACAAGATGGAGGATTTAGGGTGTTGTCTCTTTCTTTCTTCTTCATCTTCTTCTAGAGGTTTTTGGGTAATAGGAAGTGATTGGATAGAGAATGCCACAGTGCAGCACACAGGTGGTGGGTCATTGGGTTGCTAAGAAAAATAATTTACATGTCTATTGTTAATTGGGTAAAAATAAGTATAAAGATAAAAGAACTGTGTATTTTGGGGCCATTTTATGCTTTTCAAGCTGAAGTGGGCATGCAATGGTGGGTTGAACTTGTGCAAAAAGGTCTGGGGAAGACCTGCCAAGTCTTTTAATTATATATGAATAAAGATGAGAAACAAGAAGCTAACGAGTGTTTGGAGGATCTTTCCTGAAACAGAACTGAGATAATGGAAACTCCTTGTGAGGGAGTATCTCAAGAGAACACGGCCCTGAAGAAACCAAAAACCCACAGCAACAAGTAGTAATAGTAATGCAACAATATCATATATCTTCAAGGATTTCTGCATATCAAGATGAGAATTTAAAGTTTATTTAGTAATCCAGATTTTTTTATCTTAATGGCAAGTTCTGTGTGTGTGTAGGTGGAGGTGGGTGGACAGGAATCAGTATAAAGCGTAATATGGCTTTAACATGGATGTTTTAGCTAGAATACTTTGTATCTTCTATTCACAAATAAAAAATACAGCTTTGTCAATAGAAAAAATAATTACATTTTTATAGCAGCTTTTTGTATGTTTCCAGTTTTCACACAAATCCCAGGATCCTAATTTATTATCCACCTTGAAGAAATTCCTATCTGAATGCCATTTTTCTTCCTACTTCCTCCTCACTGAGCATCTGTCACAGCCAGGTTTCCTCTGCACTGCATCAGAATATCAGGCCTCGAACTCAGGTCCATTATGCATTCTTGTTTGCAAGTCAGCTGCTACCAAAAAACATCTGTGTGAGTTCAAGGTGTCATCTGCTCCTGGTCTAGAAGGATCTGAGGGCTCCAACAATGGCTAGGGTTAGGGCTAGGGTTAGGGTTAGTGTTATGGTTAGGGTTACAGTTAGGGTGGAGTAAATAAACTTCATCTTAAAAAAAAAATAAAATCCTGCCTGTTCTCCAGTTATTACCATTTATGATACCTGTTGGAGTCTGGAATACAGAGTGAGTGCCCTTGTTTCTGATACTTAGTTATAAGATCTAGAAAAACACTGAATTTCATATAATATGAAATTCATGAGCATGTTTTCATGGTGATACATGAAAACAAATGTTAAAGTTAGATAGAAAAAGCTAAAAGTATAAGTGTGTAGATAGAAAGTTTTTTAATCACTGGGTGAAAAAGTTAGTTTAGAGAACAAGAGACAAGATGGAGGATTTAGGGTGTTGTCCCTTGTCCCTTCTTCTTTCTTCTTCATGTTCTTCTCCTAGTGGTTTTTGGGTAATGGTAAGTGATTGGATAGAAAATGCCGCAGTGCATCACAGAGGTGATGGGTCATTGGGTCATTAAGAAAAATAATATACGTGTCTACTGTTAATTGGGTAAAAATAGGTATAAAGATAAAAGAACTGTGTAGTTCAGGGCCATTTTGTGCGTCAAACACGAAGTGAGCCACAAGGCCTTGTTTGTACCATCAGAAGAAAGAAATGTGCCAAATTGCAAAGATTAACCTTGTAACCAGCCTGGAGAGACCTGTTAAGTTTTGTAAGGATCCTTCAATAAACACAAGAAACAAGATTCTAATGAGCTCGGGAGTTTTCTTCGAATCATAAGGACTGAGATAAGTGGAACTCCCCATGAGGGAGGATCCCACAGGAATTCAGCCCAAAGGAGGCTGAGAGACTAGAGAAAAGTTATATCCACAGGAATTCAGCCCAAAGGAGGCGAGGGAAAAGATATTACAATACCCCAGCACACACTGAAACCAAGGAAGACACAATTTTTCACAGAAGATAAGAAAAAAGACAGGGTTTTTACATTCAGTACTCCAAGTCTGAACCTACAAGAGATAATGTCAGCTATCTTTTCCAGATACAAGGGACACAGAAAGCAATTAGACTACGAGATGGCACGCACAAAAACTTGATCTAGACATATGGAAGCACATGCCTCCACTCAGATGTGTGAGATAACAGTGCACACACACACAGCACAACAAAACAAGCATGCTTTTCCACATAGCAATTAATGAAGGGGCATCATCTTTCTTCAGGAGAAGTCCCAAATCCAGTCATTATTTTCAGTGATTCATTTTCAACACAAAAATCTATCTTGAAGAGGGATCAGGAAAAGAAAGATGCTCCAAGACTCAAAACATCATTTCAGACATAATTCTGGAATTATTCTTAAGTGAGGATTTAAAACCCAGAAGGAGCTTAATCAGCTTGTGTTTCCTTACAGAGAAACCTTGTCACAGCACAAGCTCTGCAGGATTCAGCAAGTTGCTTTCAGAGGCCACAGCTGCATGCAGAGAGTGCTTGTCGTTCCCACAGACTATTCTCCTAGTCTGTGGAGTTGTAAATCCCATCTGGGATTTATAACCTCCTTCTGTTCCCCTGATA
The DNA here is from genome assembly GCF_049639895.1 of Pseudopodoces humilis. Classification (NCBI taxonomy): domain Eukaryota; kingdom Metazoa; phylum Chordata; class Aves; order Passeriformes; family Paridae; genus Pseudopodoces; species Pseudopodoces humilis. Next base: position 13,341,020 of record NC_142203.1, read on the forward strand.
CGATATCGTTGGGGGTTAGGTGTCTTTTTTTTTTTTTTTTTTTAGTTCTGGCTTGCCTGTGGAATTTTTACCCATTAGTTGTGGGGACACCCTAACTGTGGGTACTTGGTGGGTGCTTGACAAGAGACAAAGTACGGCCGGGCCGGGGTGGAAGGGGGCAGGAAAAAGGAGGGTGGGGACAGTTTGGTGGGCTTTCTTCAGTTTCAGAGAACGACGCTTTGGGCACGGAGCTGTTGCGGTGGGGAGAAGGGAATTACGCCATCACCCAGATGGAGCTGCTGCTTCTTCTCCTTCTTCCCTCTTGGTTGGTGGCCTCGCACTCCCGTCCTGCCAGGATGTGTGGCAGTGCCAGGCACCGCCGCAGAGCTGCTGATACACCTCAGCCACCGGCCCAGGATCTCTGCTCATCCCTGCTGTTCCAGCCAACTGTTCCTCAGAGCCCTGCAGGAGCATCGGGACTGCCCACCTGAGGGGGTTTGTGAAAACAAAGCCTCTCCTCCATCCCTTCCTGTCTCAGCCGAGAAAGCTGTCACGGGGCCCCTGATTCTGTTTTCTTGCTAATGCTTTAGCTATTGTTGTTTGTTTGCCTGGTTATAAATACTAGCAAAGAACTGTTATTCCTGTCCCCAGATCTCTGCCCGAGAGCCCCTTGATTTCAGAATTATAATAACTCGGAGGGAGGGGGTCTACATTCTTTCATCCCAAGGGAGGCTCCCGCCCTCCCTAGCAGACACCTGTCCTCTAGAACGGAGACAGCAGGTTAAGCAGAACCAGGTGTGCCGGAGCTGAAACCACAGAAGCAGAGATGTCATTGGAAGAGATTTCAAATACCATTTCCAACTGCCTCTTTGCACTGTGGAAAGCCAATTCAAGTGTTTGCTGTATTTATTATCAGTATTTATTACACATTTAGATAGGGAGAAGCCCAGCTCTGAAGCTGTACTCTCAAAACACATTGACTGTTCTCCAAACCTGAAATGTGGAATATGTGATGGAGAGGTTTATTGGAAACCGCTCAGACTAATCACTGAGTCTCCACAGAAGTATAGCGAACATCGTTTATTTCTATCTTTAGCGCATTTTTATAGGGTCCAACAGGGTCCGTGGCCGTAGCAAGCTACTATTGGTTAGTACATATTGTTTTACATTCTTTTCCAATACACAATGCCATTGTTTTTCTTTATTCTCACTGCTCCAAGAGCGTTTCAAGGACACTGCCTTTAATATTGTCACCTGGATTAGCAGCTGGCTTGTGTAGACAGGCTTTTACTAAAATTTTGTGTCCTTGTTCTGCTAAAATATTCGCTACAATTCCCCCTTTCTATTTTTGCACAAGCCAGGCTTTGTATGTGATTCGTTCTACACTTCTACGGATACAAGATAACATACGGCTTAAAACAACTATCCCTATTAATACCATAAGCAAAATTCATCACCCTTCTAGCACAAGAGACTTCAGCCATCCAGTAATGCCCCAGTTGGCTAACCAACTTCCAATGGGGTTACTATCTTCTTTCAACACATGTAACCTATTCTGTAGCTGTTTTAGTTCTTTGTGGATTGAAACTGAATGGTCAGTAAGGTTCAAACAGCACATACCTTCAAACTCCTCACAACCATGTCCTTGTGCCAAGAGCAAAAAATCAATTGCAGCTCTATTTTGCAATACTGCATGACGTACACTACTTACATCAGATGAAAGTTCACTTAACATTGTTGATGTCAAATTCAGTTCTTTCCTGATCCAACAAGCTTGCCTTTTTAAAGTTGATAAGCCTTTAGCAGTAGCTTCTCCTGGAGTAAAAAAAGGAGGCTACCCATACTATACCACAACCCTAAAAGTCTGGGTCTCTATCATCATAACACTGTAATTCACTCAGGCTTTGCTTTGCCCGTTTGATGTTTTTTATTTTACCAGCTATATTCAGCAATTGGTGTAAATTTGGATGGAACAAAGTAAGTTTTCCAAGGTAACAGGGTCCCCAATGTGGGCTAGCAGGAGTCCCATTCCATGCTCTATCTCCACAGATTAAGAATATTGCATTAGGTAATCGCCTTGGTAATTGTCCTGTGAGATTGCACCGTGAATAAAAAGTTTTTACCTTTGGTGTTAGTGGTAAGATCAACTATAAGGTTAACTGTAGCCCAGTGTTGCATCACTTTGTTGGAATGGCTTTTTGTCGGGGGCTCAAACATTATCCATCCACCTGAGGTATTGGTGGAGCCTAACAAGTCCAATTCTTTTCGGGGCCCTATGGTAACATTGAGAACTTCAATAATTCTTGCTTGCCAGCAGGCTTCAAGTTATCTTGACATGAAGCCAACAGTGCGATTGCACTCTTGTAACATTGCCAATTGATTCAGTCAAGTTTCATTCCTAACAAAACCTTTAAATGCTTGAGGATCCCATTCAGGGACTTCCATGAGATAGGTGTGAAAAGGATCTCCAGGTGTGGCTAGGCTTAAACACATTGAATTTTGGCCTGTTAAGTGTGCCAGAGTGACCCATATGTTCTGTCGCTTTTGGATGTTAGTTAGCAGACAGTTGGTCAGGACCATACACAACACAATTACTATGAGCAGTTTGTTCCACACACAAATGACACCATACTTTCAGAATCACAGCTAATCAGGCTTTTGTAATTTGTTGAATGAATTCCTTTAAGGTTTAAAGTTAAATGAACTTTCAAATATGCTCACCTTAACTCTTGAAGGGGGGGATACTTACACCTTATACTAATATCTTCTCTAAAATTACCAATAATTTGCAAAAAACGATTATCACACAAGCTAAAACCTTCTCTCTTAAACTATTCTCTAACTACTTTTAACACACATGCTCTGGTATTCATGCAATCTAAGCATAAAAGCAATTTGCTTAAAGGGTAAAAAATACAGTTATAATTTTGCTTTTATATACAGTCAGATGGAGTCTCTACACTCTCTTAGGTATTCTACAAAATTCTTCTCACAAACAGACTATGATTTAACGTGATTCAGTCTTGGAACATCTGCTGCTCCTGTGACATCAGCTGGCAGCCGATCAGTGACTGACTGAGAGCATCAATGTTCGGGCTGTTCTTCACATACTTCATGGCTGCTTTGGTCCATTGGCTAGGCACCCACAGTGGTCCAGCATCTGTGGAAACACAACTGTAGCCTTGCCTGTTAAAAAGCAATGGATATGGTCCCTCCCAGATGCCTGTTTTTGGATTCTTAAAATATAATTTAATTTCTGGGGTAGCTTGCATTTTTATCTGGCTATTATGAATTACCACAGGAGGCTGCTCTGAATCTCCAACTAAACTGAGAAAATTTAGAGTGAATAGCACTTGTTGCAATGACAGGATCTGATTGTTCTGCTGTTTTTTGTTTACCTAAATACTTCTCTAAAGTCTTATGGGCTCTTTCTACAATGGCTTGTCCAGTTGACACATGGGGAATTCCAGTTACGTGTTTAACTCCCCATTTTTGTAAGAACCGAGATACCCGTGTTCCTACATATGCAGGCCCATTGTCTGTTTTCAGCTCTTTTGGTACTCCCATCACAGTGAAGCAAGCTACTGAATGTTGGCTTACATGTATTCTTTGCTCTCCCACTTGTGCAGTGGCCCAAGTAATTTTTGAAAAGGTATGTATTGTAACATGTGCATATTTGAGGTGACCAAATTCAGGCACATGTGTTACATCCACTTGCCAAATCTCACAGGCTTGAAGACCTCTAAGGGTAACACCTAAGCTTAGACTGGTTCCATATTGACTCCATTGTGGACAGGATTTTTACAATGCCTTGTGCATCTATCAAGCTGGTATCAAATTGTCTCTTTAAGACTTTTGTGGCTTGATGAAAGAGACCGTGACTCTCTCTTGCAGCTGCAAAAGAGTCTCTTGCTGCTGCAACAGCAGGACTGACAAGCATATCAGCTCTTGCATTGCTTTCTCTAACTCCGTTTGATGACTGCGGATGTGAATGATACAACAAGATTCTTCCCTATCTTAAACAGCTGTCTTCATTTGCAGGAATAGTTGACATAGCTGCTTATTATTCGGTGGCTTGATGAGAGCATCTTCGATATGGACCACACCTACCACATATAATGAGTCTGATACAATGTTCAGCTTTCTGTCTCGCCAACGAGACAATGCCCATGAGACAGCTGTAAGTTCCAACGTCTGCAGTGAGTCATGTGCATCTCCATCTATGGTATTGTTTTTACAGCTTGAGCCTTCTCGCCAGGTGCAGGCTGCTTTTTTCTGTCGATTTCCTGCATCAGTATATACTGTAAGGCCTTCCACTGGTTGCTGCACTATTTTAGGCTGCTGCAACCACTGTTGCTTTCAGATGATCTGTAAACATGGATCTTTAGGTTGCTTGTTTGCACAGTTCCTGGAAAACTGAGCAGCACTAATCGTATTGGTTCTGAATGTCTCAGCATTCACTCAAGGTTTTCTATTTTTATTGGGAAGCTAATATGCTCTGGTTCAGCACCACTAGTTTCCATAATTCACATTCTCGCCTTTTTAATGAGGTAAGCAATTGCTTCTGTTCTCTGCCAAACACTCATAGGTGGCGTATGTGCTGTAAAAATCCACTCAAGGATTGTCAAAGGTTCTTCACATTTTGCTGATAATCTAACAGACTGTACCTCCTTGACAGGCTGCTTGGCATCTTGACAGCTCTCCGATGGGTCTTCTCCCCCCTTTTCTTTTTGCCAAGCAGGCCATTGGAGTATGATAGCACACGGGGCAATGGGATGATTACAGATCAAAAGTCCCAAAGGTACATCTAGCAATCTTTGGTCTGGAAGCATTGAAAGTAGCTTCTTCCCTAGGAATGTAAGACATTTCTTTTGGTCTACAGAAAGGGTAACAGGAGTTAGTGGATCTGTGCCATTCAAGAGGCTCATTAAAGGTGCCATCTCATCATTCCTAAAGCCAGCAATGGATCGTACCCATTGTAGATCTCCATTGAGTTTCTGTGCATCGTTGAGCGTATTGATCTCAGTAGTCAATTCTAATTTCTGCAGGAGGAATGATGAAGATGTTAAAATGCACCCTGGATGCTTCCACGGGGCTTGTTTTTGAATTTTCTCTGGGGCGATTACCAAGCCTTTTGCAGCAAGTTGAGCAGCAATATATGCAAGGTCATCATCTTGGAATGGATCACATTGACAGAACAAGATATTGTCCATGCAGTGGTAAATAATTGTCTGAGAAAGTTTTTCATGCACAGGTGCCAGTGCCCAATGCACCAACAGTTGGCACATTGTTGGGGAGTTTTTCATCCCCTGTGGAAGGACCACCCACTCAAATCTTTGAGATAGACTTTCTTTATTAATTGCTGGTAAGGTAAAAGCAAACCGCACTGTGTCTTCCTTTTGCAGGGGTATTGTGAAGAAACCGTCTTTCAAATCTATGACTAAAGGATGCCATTCCTGTGGCAGCATTGTGGGAGAGGGCAACCCTGGTTGCAATGCTCCCGTTGTCCAGATTTGGTCATTCACGTTGCGCAGATCATGCAGTAATCACTGCTTTCCAGATTTCTTGGGGATCACAAAGATTGGAGTATTCCATGGGCTGAGTGATGGTTGTACGCGTTTTGCTTGCAGCTGCTCTTTGACAAGCTCATGCGCAATTGCCAGCCGCTCCTGAGAGAGAGGCCACTGCTTGACCCACACTGGCTCATTAGATTTCCATTGAATCCTTGGGGTCAGCGGCCTGTCAGCAGTGGCAACTACTGAAAAGGCAATTGGGCAGGAAATGTTAATGTTGCTCCGAGCTGGCTTAGAACATCTAGACCAATGAGCCTGCCAAGGCTCCCAGGCAAAAGCATGACATATGGACATAAGGTGGTAGTCTGTCCCTCAGGAAATCAAAACTGAATTGGATGAACGCTTATCAGTGGTGTAGAGCATCCTCCTACACCTTGCACTGAGTTTAAGGCTCAGTGGAGAGGCCAATCTTTTGGCCACCAGACTCAGCTGACGATGGTGACATCAGCTCCTTTGTCTAACATAATTTTGACTTTTTGCTGCTTCATTCTTTGGCGTAGGGTGATTTCAATTACTGGTCAATGGTTCATTTGTTGAACAAGATTCACCACTATATCTCCAGTATATCCGAATCCTCTGGCTCCATGCTTAGAGGCGCTTCAAAAAATATCTTCATCAGTTGCTACCTTTTGAAACAGCACCAATGGAGTGATTTTTGTCCCCTTCTTAATTGTGAGTGGAGGCGCTAATGTGTAGGCACAGATTTGAATTTCACCGGTGTAATCAGCATCAATAACTCCTGGGAGAACATTAAGTCCCGCAACTCCAGTAGATGATCTTCCAATTAGCAAAGCACCCAGTGTGCTGGTGATAGAATAAATGGGTCATGTGACTCCGGTTGGGATCTTATGGATGGTGCTGTCAACGAGAGTGACATCTACTTGCAGGTAGATCGATTTCCAAGCTTCCCCAGGTTGCTGGTGGGTTGAATTGCTGTATAGAGTTGGGCCGGCTACGTGTGTCCCCGTGAGGCAGCTCTTTGTGCTCTTGCTCATGTTTTTTGCAAAACGACATGCAGTAATAGCATGATTATCCATCTGGCATCAATCACACCACAGGGAAGCTTGGCAGGACTTTCGGAAGTGTCCTTTGTTGCTGTATCAGTAGCAAATGTTTGGAGTGGTAGTGAAAGGTTTGCGTCCATTTCCCAATTTACTGACCGCAGCAGCAAGTAAGTTTGTAGTTGGTTTTATGGCTTCTGCAACTGCATTGGCTACAAGTTGTCCTTCTTGTGTCTGATGAAACTCTCAGAGCAATATCTAACAAGTCCCCCACATCTGCTTGTTTTCAGAGTGTGGCAAGGATAGGCTTTATTTTTGCATTAGCATTCTCAAAAGCTAACAATTTAAACATGTTCTGCTTTGCTTCCTCAGTCATGTCATTCTGAGCTTTCAGGGCCGCTGATAAAATGAGGATATGGTTTTGTGAGGCCTTGCAGTACTGTTGTGAAGGAAGGATGAGGCTTGGAATCAGGCGCAGCACTAAAAGCTTACCCAGCAAGCTGCGCTGACAAATGCATTGCAAGGGGATAATTTAATTGTACAGCCATGTGACTGTAAACTCCTGAACCAGTGATCATGTCAGGATTGAGTCTATACAGTACATCATTTTGATCCCAAAGTTGACTGGCTTCCAGAATAGCTAACCTTTTCCATTCCTTCTCCCACACCATGAACTGCGATGGAGACAAAAGCAGATGTGCTAGGTTCTGGCTGTCTTTGGGACTATTAACATCAGAGGTGAATAACCAATCCAATGCAGCGTTTGCAGCTTCAGATTGATTGCCATGCTCAGTAACTGTCTTTTTGGCTTGCTGTAAGATTTTCCAGTCGTGCTGTTCATACCATGGATTATGCTGGTCATTTAAAATGGGACAAGCTATTGCTCCTGCTGCTTGCCATTACCCTTCAAGTATTGCATCTTGAATGATGCCAGTACGTCTTTGCCTTGATTTTTGTTTCTTGTTCTCTTCTTCTAGGGTAGTAGAGTTAGAACTTGAACAAGATTGTGGTGTTGAAAGTGTCTCCAAAGGTCGAGGAGATGGTTCAGGACATATCATATCCTATAGTTGCTGTACAGATTCTGCTTGCTGTCTCAGCATTTGCTGTGGAGCTGCTTTTTCTTGATGACACTGAGCTCCACTTGTACTTAATGTCTGCTCAATTTGAGCTTGCAGCTGTTGCACAAGTTGTTCTATTTGCTGTTGCCACTCTAATAGATCTTTTTTCAATGCATCGTTACAATTGATTGGTTCTCCTGCCAGTGGTCGCCCATCTTCTGAATGCATCGACACGCCATTGTCTGGGGGGAGAGGGAAGTCCTGCGGCTTTCCCCAGGGAACAGTAGATGGCAGCGAAGGATAGATTTTCGGCTTGCACTCTGGGGTTCTTATTTCCGCTGACGTTTGGGGCTCCACCTGGCTGGGGCTGGAGCCGTCTCCTTCCGGAGACGCCGTCATTTCTACACCCGCATTTGGTGGAGTAACTTCCGTCTTGGGCTCTGCTGGCGTGGTCCCACCCACCCCGGTACACTCCTGTGATTTTAAGTTCTGAGACTGAGCTACATTGCTTCCCCATGAGCCCCTTCACCAGCTGAACGTGCCTAACCTCAAAGAAAGCACCCAGATGGCTGAGTGATGTGGCAGGAGGTGACAGCGACACATCCGTCTCGCACCGAGCCATGGCTTGCAAGGCAGTGGTAGCGACTGTGGACTCCACTTTCATTTCTTTTAAGGCATTCAGTACAACTCGCCAGATCGAACCAAGCATTAGAGCGTTTTTGCGTTTCCCCATAATCGCTTTTTCTCACAACAAACCTATGTCTTTCCATTCTTCCACTGCAAAAAGCAGTGGCGGCACCTGAAGGCGCCCGTTTTCTCTAGCCCATAAAATGAGCTTTTCAAGGTCCTTATCCTTGACTGCCTCTCCTCGTTTAACGATAATGTTTAGAAGCAGTATCCATGTTGCCGCAAGTTCAGCCTCAATGCTAGCAAGTCCTGCTGGCGGAGGGAGGGGAGCAACTCTTCCTGGGTGCCGACGCGCACTCGCCTTCTGCCTTCGCCCCAGCTCCTCCGCCCCCGGTTTTCCCCAGCTTAGGCTTGCTTCCACATCCCACCGCATGCGAACCTGCCCAATTCCCTCTGCCCGCAAAGGGTTCCTGTTCCGAGTGCCAGGTATTGGAAAAGCGCTCAGACTAATCACTGAGTCTTCTCAGAAGTATGGCGAACATAATTTATTTCTCTCTTTAATACTCAGGGTCCAACAGAGTCCGCAGGCTTAGCAAGTTACTACTGATTAACACATATTGTTTTACGTACTTTCCCCAGTACACAATGCCGTTGTTTTTCTTTATTCTCACTGTTCCAGGAGAGTTTCAAGGACACTGCCTTTAATATTGTCACCTGGATTAGCAGCTGGCTTGTGCAGACAGGCTTTTACTAAAATATCATGCCCTTGTCCTGCAGAGGCTACAAAAAGAAGGTTGGTAATGCAGACTGGTTTGTAATTGATTGCTTCTTGAAGAGCTGAATTTACATTTTGCAAGGCTGATAAAAGTTCATCTGCCATTTGAATGTGAGGCAGGAAAGGTAAAGTGAAAGTTCCAGAACTGATCTTTGAAACACATGTGAAATTTGGCAAAAAGGAGTCAATTGTCAGGAGCACTGTGTTGTGACATTGTAGTTATGACTGAGAAATCTGAAAATTAAGAAAAAGTAGAACAAATGAATAGGCAGAATTCAGAATTGACTCAATCATGTACAAGATAAAGAAACACATTCACCATGACAAAAACTGACAGCACAAGGCCCTGCATTAAGGATGAGTCTGTGTGGTATTTATGAGAACTGATAATTAACGGAGGAGAGAGATTTAATCAGAAAGAGCTGACGGAGTCTTTAACAGAAATCATTCTTTCAGAAGACTGAGTTTTATGACAAACTTGTTCACTCTTATCTTTGCTAAAGTTAATTAGATGTAGCACGGGGATGTGGTAGACATTCGCTAGGTAAAAGGCATTGAAAAAAGAGGACAAAGGCTAGGAAGAGAAAGAGGGACACCAGAAAAGAAAGTGAACAAGATACTTCTATGGATATGATTTTAAAAGAGCTGACTTTCAGAAGAAACGGTTCATTATTATTTTCTTACTGACTGTACTGCAGAGTCTGAAACTTCATAGACAAGTCTCTGAAGCTACAAGTGTCTTCAAAGTTGTAAAAGTCCAGAAAAAACACTGCATCTTGGATATTCACATTTTTTTTCACACTCCATAGATACACCAAGTAAGAGGATAATGAAAATAGGGCAATTGAACTCGTACTGTAGCCAAATTATAGTTTTACTCTGAGCTTTTCAAAATCTTTTTATTAGCATCATTGTTGCCCTGAGAATCAGACCTTTCAATATTGTTTTCATAATTTCTAGCCACTTTCCCAGGAAAGTAACTATAAACATAGGTGTTTATACATTCCATTAAAGATATGCTTTTTGATGGATGTCTCTCATGGCCAGTGTGGTTGGGAAGGTGGTAACATGATAATCCAATCCCTGGTTGTTGTCAAAAACCTGTAAATACTGAAAGAACAAATAAACATTTCTTCTTATTTCACCACATTTCAAGCTGCATCCGTGTGAATCATTTGGTGTCCAACAGTGACACATCATCAATCTCGTTTACAGGGCAAGTTTCTTTTGGGGGTAGATCATGGGTTTAGGAAAGGACAAAAATCACTGAGCAGCAACTGGGAGAGAGAATATGTGAGAGGAGCAAGCACTGAGGTAAAAGAAGAGCCAAGTCTCTGTTTCAGGGGCCTGAGTTGATTTCCCTGTGACACACAGTCTGTGAGAGAGAGCATGGGGAGGCAGACTGTCCTCAGCTGCCTGAGGAGGTCCATGACAGAACTGACATTCACCTGCAGCCCCTGATTTTCCAGTGCAAGAAATTGCAATATACTTCCCATAGAAATGCTTTCTTCTGGTCATAGTTTCTGCTGCTCCTGAGGATTTTTTATGGAGCAGAGATGTGACAAAGGTGGTTTAAGCACGTGACCTTGACAAGTGACATAGGAAGGAGCTGCAAAAGGACATGAAGGACTGTCTCATGAATAAGAAAGTATTTGCTCAAGTTCAATGCCCTTATGAGAAATAGTGATCCACATGAAAATTAAAGTAAGGTAAATAAAACCATTAGGAATGAGACAAAAAGCTCAGCATTCCTGAGTGGTGGGAGAGAAACACAGAGCTGTTTCTCTGCCGACGCTTTTTCCAGCTGTTCTGTATCCCTGTTGAATTTAGCACTGACAGGATAAAATAAAGGGACATCTGGTTTCTGATGGAGTCAGCCAATGTGTAACTTCCAGGGTGAGCAAATTACTGCAGCCTTAGGGCCTTCAGCTACAACTCTGGAGCCTGAATTCTGACCCTTGGCCATTCTCCCTTCAGTGTTTCCCTTTTCTCTGCCTGTGGGACATTTTCTGCTCGGAGAGACAGAAAATTGCTGTTCCCTTTGCATTCCCTGATTCGGACTGTTGGCATGTGACAAGAGTCAATATATGACAAGACTTGTTCAAACCTTTGAGCAGCGTCTCAGGAATGGTTACAGAAACAAACACAGAGGAGGGGAGTGGGAATGGGTCTGGCTGGGGATCCAAGCCTGCCAAACTTCCCCCAGAAAAAAACAGGCATTAAGTTCAAGCCTTGGGAAGCATTCGTTTAAGTTATGGCAAAGAGAAAGGGCTTATGGGAGTTAATAAGTTTATCAAGTCACCCCATATAAGGTTATGTCTTTAGAATGTTCCAGCTGCTCTCCCCTGATTGGTTGTTACTTTTTGCAGTGTTTTGCATATTCCTAACCCCCATTTATGATTGGATCCATGCCCTCAGACTCCACCCTCAGACCTACCCTATATGATGTTGTGTCAATGCCCTAGTCCTGGTCCTCAGAGTTTGACCCAATTCTGTGCCTGATTTATGGGCATCATCCCCTGTTTTCTATTAAAAGTGTTTTTCAGCCATCTCCATTGTTCCCACTCCTATTTATTTTGCGTCACTGGGACCCTGGAGTCAGGGAACCAAAGGTTTTTTGCGGCAGCCCTCACTGCAGCAGAAGGGGAGGGCAGGACTTGGTTATTTCTGAGCAAATGGAAGGTTCAGAGACATTTATACAGGGATCCTGTCATGATCACTTTCCCTAGTCTCATTTCATTGTAATGGTGAGGCCCAGTTAGTCCAGAGTTTTCACGAGTCTGACATAAAGAGAATCTCATCTCAGAAGAGAAACCTACACTGCTTGGTCCTGATTTCTGACTAGGAAGGCCAAGTTATGTAATTTTTCTCTTTTTAGACCAGTCAGTTGGAGGCTCAGTTCCAGCAGAGCCTGGCATTGCATTTACACATATCTCCAGATACTACGGTAAGAACAACTACAGGTAGCACATCCAGAGAGCCCAAGACCAGTTGACATCTCAATTCCTCTATCAGATAAACTTGCACTTGTCTGTAGCACTACTGTGGTGCCAAAATAGGCAGCACATGCATTAAATTCTGTTTTGTAAGGAATGAAATATCAGTAAAGCTGGACACCCTGTTGCTGTTTGTTAGCAGAAGGAAAAGCACCTTCTTTTGACTTGCTGACAAACTATCACTGACTAAATCTGAAAATCTGAATTGTTTTCAGATTTTAATAAGGAGACAACCGTTGCTTAGCAACCAGAATGTTTCCTTTAGACAATAAGAATTAAACAAACACATAACTCATATCAAGGTCAATTCAGCAAAGAAAGGAAGAAGTTGCTACTGGAGAGGAAAAATGGAGATAGCTGTGAGGGGGAAAAAGTGTGGTGAGTTAAAGGAGTGTGTGTACACTAGTGGAGGCTGCAGACCAGAGAAAATAAGAAAACCCAGCCAGAGTAAAGAATAGGTGTGTAAGGACACTGACAGAAGTGCAGAGGCTATGGCAGGGCTTTGTCAGAGAATCGGAGTGTGAATTCCATAGAAGCAGCACTGGAGACAGGAAGAGCTGCAGCAAAAAGCAGTCCCTAGAGCACAGGCTGGGTACAGTCCTGAGGCAGCCAAGCACAGGCTGAGGCCAGCAGGCAGCAGAGAAATATAAGTGGGTGAGGATGGACCTGCTGGAAAGTAGATTAGCCACAGCAGCCAATCCAGTGCTGCTGATAGGAGATAACACAGGCAGGAGGTGATACTGCTGAGCCTGAAATCAAAAATCAAGAGAAGACGGGAAAACACATCAATAAAAAGAGAGCTGTAGTCAAACAGATTGTGGTTTTTTGCAAGTGAGTGTTTACAGCCAGCCCTTGGGAAATGAGCTGAACCAAGGCAAGCATGGAGAAAATGTAAATTGGCATAAATAGTACCTGGATGTTAATGTACAGCTAATTTTCCAGTTAGGCATAATCACACTTGTTAATAGAGGTGGATAACCTACAAGCACTTTGGCCCAGACAAGTCCCTCTCAGGTGGATCTGTTGTTGGCAGGATTTTCTTTGATGTTTTGTTTTTCTGTATGCAAACTGCTGAGCAAGCTGACATTTCCTGCACAAACAGGAGAAAAAACAGGTGGAACTGAGTGACAGACTCCAAGGGAATCACTTGTTCGTTGTCTCAGGGAGTGTAGTAGCAGATAACTGGTGGGTAAATCAAATAGGCAGTACCAATGTCTTTTTCTTTAGTCTAATCAAACTTTGGCCTTTGAATTCAGCTGGTGAACTCTGACTGACTCCTTTTTTCCTCTCTGTGGTCAGAACAGAAGGAAACAGAACAGTTTCTCCAAAGGCTCATTGCAACTGGCAGTGTCACCACCCCCTTGTCATCTCTCATAACCCTCATGCCCAGTTGGGATGTAGACCTTCTACATCTTTTGCCTTCCTTGCTGCAGTTTCCCACTGAAAGTAGATTTCAGAAGCAGAGTTGACATCTGAGTACCTGAGACACATGAATTTCTTCCTCTGCCAGGATACTGGTCAAGCAGCTCCCACAAGGGACAGAGGAAATGTCCCCTTTGCACTGCGGGGCCTTCAGAGACAGACACAGGATGGATTGCACTGGAGATCACAAACCCCCAGCAGCTCCCACATCTTCAGCCCTCAGTTCTGGCTGTATCCTTCTATCATAAGCAAGATGTGCCTTTTTTGTTGCTTTCTCCCCAGTTTTTTCTCTCAAGATTTGACACAAGTCTCTCCTTATTCATTCTTACCACATCCTCTGTCTACTCCATTTGTTGTTTCCTTCACTGCACCTGTCTTGTTTTTCCAGAGTTTCCACTACCCTTCTTGTGTTGCAGGTTTTGAAGAGGTGGCACATTTTGGTACATTTTGGCACGTTTGGGGCTTCACTCCCTCTGTGAGTCTGTTTTGGGCTCTGCCTCACACACAGGCTGGCACTGGCAGCACTGCAGCAGCAGCAGCAGAGCGTCTTTGCAGCTCCGGTCTCAACCCCAGACCAGTCGCCTGCCTTTGCCAAGGACTGAGCTCCAGAACTGACAGCTCACTTCAGAGCTGGAGGCAGCAGTGAGACCAGTGAGACTCAGACATGTCTGGCTGAGCTACATATGCTGTTTGAGTGCTCTTTTACCCTTCCAGATCATGGCTTTATCCTTTATGCTGCATTTTATCTTGTGAAAAAAATGACTTTTTCACTCTCAGATATTTTTCTCATTTTCCTGTAATGAAAAAGCGTTCTCCCAAGAAAGCCATTGGGCAATTCTTCAGGGCTGGTCGTCTAAGGAGAGTTTTTAATGGAGCAGTGCCTCCATGTGAGTGCACCTCTGCAAGGAACATCAAGTGCATTGCTTTATTTTGCCTCTCTGCTCTGAGAGTGCTGTGAGCATCCACAGAGCTCTGACTGTCCCTGCAAAGTGGTGTTTGGGATAAGGCAGGCTTTGCTGGGAAGAAGAGCAGATCAGGAAGGCTCGCTGGGTAGAGAGAACTGATGGATTTCAGGCGAGCACTGCTCTGTCAGCATTCTCTGTGCCTGACAGGCAAAGCTCAGCTTTCTCTGTGGTACCTGTGGTGTGGAACTGCTCACAGATTTGCAGAGGTATCTGTAGCTGGATCATTTCCAACCAGAACCTTCTCACTCATAAGGCTTATGCTGGGGCTTGTGCTGCCTTATTCATAGGACTGATGGCACAAGAGTTAATGCAGAAAGAGTTAATGGGATTTTGGAGCAGAAACCAAGGTTTTCTGTACTGCAAACTCTGTAATAAAGCCTGCACCTTCTTCCATTGCTTTCCCTGAAATTTAAGATGGGAATTTAAGTGAAGGAATTGGACTTCCTTCCTCCCTTCCAACCTTCCTCCTTACCTTCGTTCCTCCCTCCCTCCCTCCCTGCCAGCTGGAAAGGAAAAGGAGGATGACAGACTAGAGAAGACTGGAGAAATGCTGAGGCTGTGGCAGAACAAGAAGAGCAGGTATGGATGGCCCAGGTTGTTGTCATGCAGTTAGGAAAAATGGTATGCCCCAAAAAATGTACCCCTGAAAATGTAGAATTTTAAGTTCTTTCCCTTATCTTGTTCTCCCCAGTTCCCCTTATTGGTTGTGTGAATTCCCTCCACCCCTTTCCCCCGTCTTCAAAAAGGAGTGCTTATTGATACCTCTTCCTCTTTCCCTCCTGCTACCTCACTCTGTAGGGTCCCAAGAAATAAAGCTGTAACTGCCATCTCAGCAAAGGGAAAGAGCTCGTTTTTAGGTTCTTCTTTGACAAGCTAAACTATCTCCTCTGTCTCCCTCGCTGCTGCAGGGCGGACAGTGGTAACAGAGAGGCAGGGGACATTAGAAATTACAGCACAAGCTTTGCTGCCCACCTTTCTCTCCACATTGCCCTAAGTCATCCCAAGGTGCTGGTAAGGGCTGGCAAGGGTTGCTGCTGGGCAGGGCTTGGCAAGAGCTCCATGGCAGCTCTGCAAGGGCTCTGCAGCCCTTGGCTTCCTTCAATGCCCACGTGCTAAACTTCTGCAGGAGGAAGGCTCTGCAAAGTGGCTGAGGGAGAGGCTGTGAAGAAGGGGCAGCTGAAACCCCTCTCTCTCTCTAGTTCAGTTTTTAGATGTTTATATTGACATGTTTCGAGATAAGATTTTCATTGTAGAGGCCGCTCTTTCACGTCATCTACATCTATGGATAATTAGGTACATCTCTTGGTACTTGTAGAGGCATATGCTGCTTTGTCATCTCTGTAGGAATCCCTGCCGGCACAGGCGCTGTCCTTGGGCAAGGCAGCTGTGCCGGCAGGGCCCGGGAGCTGTGCTGGGCTGCCGGGGGCTGCGGGACAGTCCCGCCGCGCCTGCGTTCGCCACACGCTGGCCCGCTCGGCCGGCAGCCGGCCCAGCCCTGCACCATGGCTGGCGCTGCTCATTGGGCGGCCCTGGGATGCTCGGGGAGGTCTCCGTGAGTGCGTGTGAGCCGAGGGCTTGGTCGTGCTCAGGCCCAGCGGGAGGGAGCCTCCTGTCCCATTTGGAGCAGAGGGGAGAAGAGCTGGCAGTTGGTTTCTGGCAGCTGCCTCCTGCCAAAGAATGGCAGCAGGACACTTCCCAGATTGAACAGATAGGCGAGAGCTCAATAGACAAGGAACTGGCTCTTGCAAAGCCCCAAAACATGTGGGGATTTTTTTCTTTCTCGCCTCTCTTGGGAGGATAGGAGCTTTTGTCGTCCCTGACAGAAGTACAGTTGCTGCCAAGGGAAACACACTGAGGACCAGTAGTGACCCAGCCTTCCCCTTGCTTCCTTTCTTCTTCCTTCACTGCTGCACAGCTCCCTTGTGCCAGAATCACAGTGCTGCCTCACCTGAGGATTCAGAGCTGACTCCAGGCCCTTCCAGGCAAAATGCAGGTGCTTAGGACTCAGAGGCTACCCCAGCACCTGCCAAGAAAGTCTGTGCCACCTCTGGACTTGTTGGGGCTTCACCGGTGGAACCATCAACAATCAACTCATCCACAAATTTAATCTCCGCAAGCTCACCATTCTGCTCGTTCACATTGACCCTGAAGCTGCTTGCAGGGCCCTTTGAGAGAGCAGTAGCTGCACTTCTTCAGGGCAGCACTTACCAGCCAGCAACCGAGCAGGCAGGGAAGGAGTTTCTCTACTTGCTTTTCAGTGAAGTCATGAAGAGAAGTGTGAATTAGGTAGAAAGCGTGAACTGTACTAGGAAGTGGAACTGTGAAAACAAAAACTATCTCTGTCTGGTTTTCCTGTCCTTGCTGCAGATTTGGAGGGTGTTCTGGAAATTTTCCAGACAGCCTCTCTGTAGAGTTGAAAGGCCAAGGTGAAAACCATTTGTCTACAACTGGTCAGTGTCAGGTGAACTCCCATCTTTCTTTGAATGAAACCAGACTAGGACCCTGACAGGATATTGCAGACTTTACAGATTGTCTCTCCATCAAATAATGCTATCAAATTTCAACAAGCTCTGTGTATCCCCAGAACAGTTGCAGTGCAGGACATGGCCTCACCCACAAGGTTGCTTTTTACAGCACAATCACACTTTGATTTTAGCATGCGTGTCTGCAGATCTGATCTCTTCCTGGGTGAATCCACTTTCTGTGGTCTGTTGTGGTAAGAAACTCAGAACCAGCCAAATCCAAAAGCTGATGGGGAGATAGAAAGAGCTCTGATTATAAATAGTTAATGTGTATATAGTTTAATTTTACAATCCATACTTTAGTATATCTACACATCAGTTAGGAGAAATACTTTTTAGGAGGAAGAACTCACTCTTTCAAATCCCCTGGGAAGCTGAATACTTTTCTGGAATTGGGTTGGCTATGCACTCCTTGTGATGTTTGATCCAAGGCAGCAGTAGAGCTCTGGGTCCCAAAGCCACATTCCAGACCCTGACCAACGTGTTCGGATTCTTGCAGCCACCCCGGGCATTTCAGCCCCCAGTGCTCCAGCTGGCAGTGCTGGCTGTGCAGCATTGGCAGCCTCCAGCTGGGCATAGAATGCACCTGGGGAAGAGAAATTGCCACCAGTGGATCTGGGCCTTGGTGTTGAGAAAATGATTCAGGAGATCAGGAGATGGCTGCCTGAAAGGTCTCCCTCTGCTCAGGTAACTCCATCGGATGGGAATGGAAGGGGCTGGACTGAGAGCTTTTGAATGGTGTTGCATGGCTGAGAAGCAAAGGCTTCTTGAATTCAGCTGCGAACTGACAGGGAAGGATTTGCTTGGTAAAGCAAGATTTGCTAAGGAAGAGGGAATGAAAAGGGGGATACCCCTTAAGTAGGAAAAGAGGTGTTTGCCAGGTTTGGATGCTCCTTTTCCTGGGAAGAATCCCTCATACAGGGGCATTTGTGGGGAGGAAGTAGAAGCTTTGTAGGTTTCAACAAGCTTTGTTTAATGGGAAAGAGAAGAGCATTTGGAGAATTGCCACTCAAGGCAAAGTGTCGCTTGCAGGGAGGGGCATGCGAGAGGTGCCAGCAGCAGATGCGGGCTCTGCCTCTCTTGGGCTGGAAGGCCAAGGCAAAGCAAGGGCTGGGCTGCAGCTGCTCCTGCAGCTGCTGCTGCTGCTGTGTGAGCCCTGCTGTGAGTGTAGGCGTTCCCAGAGCTGTGTGTGGGGATGGGCTGGAGCTGCAGCTGTCTTGCCCTCTCAGGAACCTGGTGCCTGCAGTCCAGTTTCCATCTGGGAAATCCTCAGCTGGGCAAACTGGCCAGTCTTGCTCTCCATGTTCCAGAGCTCAGTCACCTTGTGGGAAGAGATGTGTGTTCCCAGACAGCCCCTCCAAAGCTGCAGCCTGCATGAGATGGTTCTGCTTAGGGCTGTGGAAGGAGGAGCACATCCCTGTGCCAGGAGCTGACAGGACTCCTTCCTTAGCGCCCACCCCTGTGTTCAGTGTCATCCCACGTCCAACAGTGTCAACTTTGACAGCTCTTGGACCGTTATGGATACTTAATATGAGCAAAAGCAGGGAACACAGTGCTTGTGGAAAAGCAGGCCGCATAACTTTCTCAGTCTCACCTGAGAAAGTGGCCTAGGAAATCATAAAGAGGAATTAAAACAATCCTCAGAGATAAAAGAGAGCCTTGCAGGTGTTGTTTGTCAGTTTCTTGTTTTCTTGCAAGAGAAGGTCAAAGGGTAGTGTACCCCACTGACTAGTGATTGTAATGTGTTAGTTCACTAACCAGTAAGTTTTACCTTTCTGTATTTTCACATATCAGTCTATAAAAGAAGATCTGAAGTAATAAACCTCATTCTCCTGTTCCACTCACAAGAGAGTCCATGTCGTGCTTCTCGCCATTCCCAATAGTGCAACAGACCATGTTTGAGAAGTCAATGTTTTTGACTGTTGAAGGCCTTTGGGGCCCAGACTCCTTGTTACGGTCAAGTGACTAAGTGTGTGATCCACAGAGTTGTTGGACAAGGTGTTTTGTGTAACTGGTGAGAATGGTTTCTTTCTTTCTGGTTTCCTTTCAAGGGCAATATTAATGTTGCCCCTGAGTCTTCAGGAGGGAGCCTGTGAACAAGGCTGCAGCAGAGGAAGCTTTGCCTGGCACCAGGAGTTGTGGGAACAGTTCCCAGGGGCCCAAGGTGCTCCTGGTAAGGAGTGAGCCCACAGCGGTTTAGAGAGGTATGAGATGGCTGCTCTGAGCCTGCCTCTGACAGGAAGAGAGATCAGAAGAGTTGAGTTTGTGTCTGCAGAGTTGGTGCTTCCTGGTGCCTTCGGTTCAAATCGACCACTGGCACAACCTCCCCCAGCCCTGCCCTCCATGCTTCTTCAGAGGCTCTGACACCGAGTCCTCTGCTGTGGCAAGAGAGCCGGGAATAAACCTGAGCTGGTGGGAGTTGTGTCACCAACCTGCGTGTCCCAATTTGGTTCACAGCTTACCCTTCTGCTTCAGCCATTGCAGTGAGGACTGAGCACAGTCTCTGTCTCTGCGTCAGCCCAGAGAAAGAACAAGGCTGGGCTTCTTTGTGGGAGCTGGGACTGTCTGTGTTTCAAGCTCTTGTGGGTGCCATTTGCACTGTGGGTGCTGAGACTTTATTCAGATACTTCAGTGCTTTACACAGTTTTGGAAACTTGGAGTGATACCTGCTCTTTAAAGAGCAGGCTTCAAATTCCCAAGTGAGAGTCTGCCTTTCAGGCCATCTTGAACAAAGTCTGATAGAAGGACAGTTACTTCCAAAGGGAAAGATGCATGGAGGCCAATATTGACTGAGAGTTGCCTTTCCTTCCCAGATATCCATGTGATCTACCTTTCCAGGAGGGCTGCCTGGTGTAGGAAGAAGAGACTGAGGGAGAGCCTGTGACCACCAGGCAGGTGGAGTCCCTCTGTTTTTAGATACGTTTAGAGATGTCTTTAGTTCTGTTTATATATCCATTAAGCTACATATATAGTTATAGTTCTATATTTCTAAATCTGCATAGTTAGAAGTATATATATATATATATATATATAGTTATGGATGTGATTTATTTCTATATATATTTGTAGTTACATTTATAGATGTGCATAGCTACATATATATATATATGTGTGGAGTTACATTTATATATATAGATAAATATAGATAGTTTTATTTATAATATGCATACTTATATAGTAAGAGGAATAAAGATATTTAAACACAAAGATTGATGTTTTTATAGGCCTAGGCTGCATTTTAACCTCTTTGCCCCCGTCGGCTGCCTGTTTCACCTCTTGTTTTTCCCCCTGTACCCCTTCTGTCCCCTCTTCCTGTGCTGGGTCTGAGCTGGGGCCGGGCCAGGTGGAGCAGCAGTTCCAGCCCCGGCTGTCCCTGGAGCGGCGGGAGCTGCCAGTGGCCCCAGGCACTGTCCCCTGAGGCGCTGCTGAGGGACGGTGAGACTGAGGTGGCCGAGGAGGCGGTGATGCTGAAGGGACGGAAACCTTGAGGTGTTAGGGGCACTGAGGGCTGTGGGGGAGCAGAGGGCAATGGTGGCACTGAGGTGACAGAGGCGCAGGCTGAGGGGTGTGCCGCCTCTGAGGGGACAGAACGGGTCAGAAGGGACTGAGCGGGGTGAGAGGCCTGTGAGGGGCCGAAGAAACTGAAGGAGGGGCTGGGGGTTTGCCGAGAGGACGGCGGGGCTGAGGGGATGGAGGGGGCCAGGAGGGAGCAGAGAGGGGTCAGGGACTGCAGCTCTGCCAGGCCTTGGAACCAATTCCAGAGCCTCCACTTTTGCCACAGCTGCCCTGAAGACCTTGAGGACAGCCAGACACTGCCAGGAGCCAGCAGGGAGAAGCTGAAGGCCTCGAGCAAGGGCAGTGAACAGGGATGTGCTGCTGCCACCCCGAGAGCCTGGGTGAGGCCACAGGGCCGGTGAGGCCGGGCAGGGCTGAGGGTGGCGTGGGCTTTGGGCCTGGGCGCTGCCCGGCTGAGCAGGAGCCGCCCCTGCCCGTGCTGGGGCTGCTCAGCGCTGCTGCCCCGGCCGGCACAGGGGCTGTCCTTGTGCAAGGCAGCTGTGCCGGCAGGGCCCGGGAGCTGTGCTGGGCTGCCGGGGGATGTGGGACAGTCCTGCCGTGCCTGCGCTCGCCACACGCTGGCCCGCTCGGCCTGCTTGCTCTTTCAGCCCTCCTGAAAGAAGAAGCCTTCCAGCCTCAGGGAGGCTCTAAGAGTTTCCCTTCCCTGCTGGAAGGGCAGGTGCTGCCAAGGGAAAGGTCCCAATACTGACCCTGTGTTCCCTTTGCCTCTCTAATAGAGACATACTGATATTTTTGTATTTATATATAGGCTGTATGGTTGTCAGAATATGCAATAAATTGTTAATCTTCAGTGTTATTGAGTATAGTAAGTGGTTGTAGAGCTTTGCATTAGACTAGTTTCTGTTAACAGAAGTTGATATTTGTATGTATTTTATTAGTGTGGTGTAACAATCAAATTAGCTACTTTTTTAAACTATAACTGTGATCTGTGTAGTTTTAGGTTGTCAGCATGGGTGTAGCAATCTGCAAGAAATTACATTTATCAGCTGAGATGGGTGGTTTGTGATTTGTGCTATCCAAAGCAATGGGCAGATGTAAATGCTGGAGGATTTTGGCCATGAAAATCTCCAGCCATGCCCAGCACATGCCCCACTTGCACTCAGGCTAGGCAAGGAAAGCGCAGATTTGGGATGGCAGCAGAGCCACGTGTTGGCTAAGAACTTGCTGCACAGACCTGCTGAGAAAACTCTGGGATTCCGCTGAGTGTAGAACTCCAAGCAGGAACCACGCAGGGAGGATAAATCCACCCCCATCCCACAGGCAGCTCTTTAGGAAGCTCTCCAAGTGTCCCTCTGAATGTCATCCTGGAGACCAGAAGCCAACAGAGATCCTGGGCCAGCTCTGCTGCCTTTGGCAGCACTTCGGCAAATGAGCTGGAGCAAGGGGTAGGCAACAGTGACTGTAACTGCTGCAGGCTGGCGGTGAAGGAAGGGCCATTGACACAAGTGCTGAAATGGTCCAAAATCCAGGATGCTGGAGAACTGTCAATCAGCAAGTTCTCACAAGCACTGAAATGATGGAAGCCTTTTTTGTGAAGTTCACTGAAGGAACTCCCATGGGAGCTGGTGCTGTGGTCAACAGTATCAGAAAGCAGAAACATACAAACAGTAGGGGATGATCTATATGCTCAACAAGCAATGGCTTCAAAAATGATCACATATATCTCATATCTTTTTTATATTATATGATATTAATTATATTAATTATGTTATGTTAATTATATTAATATACAGAATATATAATACACATTAAATTTAATGCATATGTATTAATTGACAGCTTTTAATTTTTATATATATTTTCACTTAATATATATTTGAAATATTATTCCAACTTGGGAGAGTGAAAATGTACCATTGTCCAAAACTTTCTGTCTACACAGCAGTCAGCCCACAGGTGTATACATGCACACCCACCCACTGTCTTTGCTTTTCTTGCCATCTCAGGGCTGCTGTTTGCACAGAATTGGGATGAATTTAACTCGGCAGACCCTCAGGTGGGGTGTCTCTGGTCTTGAAAGGTATCAGAGCTCTGGTGTGGCTGGCCTACTCCCCTGTACCCTGTGCAGCCTGGCAGAGGATGGGCAGCAGCTCCCAGGTGGGGGATGGAGATTATAGGGTTTCCCCAGCCCCAGGCCAGGCCAGGCTCTGCTGCAGCCCCTCCTGAGAAGCCTTCTGAGTCCCATTCCAGTAGGGTGGCTGAAGGCCTTCCCAGGAGGTCCCCAGCCCTAGGCTGGTCTGGGCCACAGCTGCTGACATCTCGCAAATACCCTCTCGCCCCACCATGGCCTGCACAAATGGCTCCAAGCCAAAACCCATCTGCTCCCCAGCTGCGGCTGTTGGGCTGAGAGAGACACCTGAAATCCAACACTGTGAAAGCCTGTGCAGCTTGTGCCAGATTTAACCCTTTTACTACACAGATGAGACCTGCAGACTTAATCCGCTCTCCAGAGAGAGGGAAGTGGGAGCTTGACACATAAAAGACAACATGAAACATCAAGGTCAGTAAAAGAAAGAGTCAAGTCTCAGATGGAAAGAGAATGAGGAGATGCTTTAATAAGCTGAAATATTCGTTTGGTGGGGCTGTGGAGATGAACAATAATGTTCTGAAAAACAACTCCTTTAATTCATGAAAGGGTATTGGAGGGAATGAAGTATTCAAACTGTAGATCTGAGCAAAGGTGTTGATTGATGAAACTAAGCAGGTGGTGGAGTAACTGTGATCCCATGAGATGCTTGAACAGAGAGAGAGAGAGAAGTGAGAGCTGATGAAGACCCTTTTCCCCAAGGGAGAGAAGAAAACCTCTGTTCCCAGAGATGATCACAAAGACAAATGAAGAGAACCTTTGCCTTTGAATAACTCATCCTTTAAATAATACCTCTTGAGTTCATGGCCCATGAACACATCTCTGAGTGGTGTGAAAATGGGAAGAAGGCATGATGGCAGTTTTTGCCCAGGTGGCTGCCAGTCATGGAAATGAAAAGCCACAAGGGAACTCTTTCTTATAGAGAGCTCTCCATAGAATGGCAAGAAAAAATTCCTCTCCCTACAAAAACTGATGAAAAGACTATTGTATAGTTGGTACTGCTTTAACATCCCAGGTTTTGTCTCTACAGTGTCAGTTGAGAAAAAAAAAAAAGGTTAGTTATGGGGGAGAAAAGGTCTCTGGAAGTTTTATTCTGATTTCTTATTCTATTAATGAAGTTTCTTTATTTCTTTTAAGTTTTAAGCCTGTTTTGCCCTTCTCCTAATCTATATATCAAAAATAGCCAATAAAAAAATTTTGCTATATAGCAAAAAATTAGTAAGTACTCTGGTGATTTTTAGCTAGTGCTAAAAACCACCACACTGCCTTTTTGCAGCTGAAAATCTGGCTGATGAGATCAAACCTAAAGGCATCTATTCCCATACCAGCACCTCTGACAGTGATGACATCAGGCTAGCAGGCAGGGCATGTTCTTTAGATAGGAAAACAACTCCTTTCTGTACATGCACCAGAGAGATTGAATTCAGGGTTAAATGTCTCTAAAATCCTTGACTGAAACAGAGGTTTAATCCCTAAAAGCAATGGAGAATAACAGTTAAGTAAGAGGTTTTGCTCTCAGCAGCAGGATTTAAGACTAAAACCTCTCCAGTGTTCTCTGCTTGGTGTAACAACCCCAAAATCTCCAATCTCTCTGTCCTAATTTGCCTCCTGTCTTTAATTTTGCACTATCCATGCCTCAGGAGATAATGGAAGGAGAGTAAACGGCTGAATGCTTCAAAACCCAGCTTCCTAGGATCAGTCCTAATTTGTCCAATTTGTTACTACCATGCATTCATGAGGATTTTTCTTCCAGGACAAAACAAATCTTCAGAACAAAACAAATTATTATTATTCCTGCAGAATTCAGAGTGGCTTCTGGAAGAAGGTGTTTCTTTGCACGATTTCTTTCTGAAGGATATACTCAGTGTGATAGTCAGGGCATGTGATTGCTGGGCTCCAGAGTAATGGTGAACTACCCCAAACAGATCTGTTGACTTCCATATCCCCAGTAGCTGGGTCTTGCTGTGGTAATAAAATCTCACATATTTTGTATGCAGCAGTGGCTGTGCAGTTCTCTTTATTTTACTCCTCCTTATTTTCACCTGTGCTTAACAGCAACATTTTTTACTTCTCTCCATGTACAGAAAACTTCCATAAGCTTCTAATTCTTATTTATGAACCTGGGGCGATCTCCAGGACATTAGCAGACAATTAGAAAAGGACTTAGAAAATGCAATGGATAGGAGTGGGCAAAAAGGAATGTGGTATGGCTGTGCCCTCTCAAGCTGTGTGCTTGTCTTCCCAAAGAGACTCTCCAGGACCAGGTCAACATCCATGAATTAGTGAAACAGAAAATCAGGTGCCTAATTATTGTTCTCCCTCCTGATGAGGAAAACAATGAAAATGAAGCAAGGCTGAGGAAAAGAAGAACCAAAGGCCCAGTTTATGTGTTCCAAGGAGCAGTGATTGCAGTTTTGGCAGCTAAAAGGCTTAATGCTTTAGCCCAGTCTTCTTGTTCCCTTTTCACATGGACAAAGGGCTTAAGAGGAGGCACTGAATGTGTGTCGGAAAATCCAAACATAGGCATAATCTGCCAGTTTGTGAAGAGGAAGAAATTGACTGCTTTGAAGCATTCAGCTGGTTTCCTAGTTAATTTCCATGCTGCAATAATCAGTTCCATGACTGAACTGCAGAATGTTGTTAACAAGCCAATGTCCTGGCTTTGTGGACACTTCCAAGTAGGTGCAGTCAGAAACTCCTTTTCAGAAATTATGGACAAACTGAATGTAATAACGAAGACAGTTCCACTAGTCCACAGCAAGTGTACCACTGATCTGGAGAAAGGCTCCTAATCTGGAGTGTGGATTGTGTGACAGACTGTCCAGTATGAAAAAAAAGCGTCCTTGCAGAAGCCAATATTTGAATATACAGAAAGGCTTCATGCAGCACCGATGGAACACCACTCACCACACCTACAACTTGCAGAATTCAAATGGAATTTCAGTGAGATGAAAAAAAGAAGCTGACAAAGTCCAGAGCCTGCAAGAGCAATTAAATATGCCTCAGCAAAAATTCATCACCCATGAGAGGTTTGACAGTGTAGGAGGATTAAGTAATGCGTTATATTGGAAGCATCAGGCACAATCACTTTTGAATGAACAGGAGCAACAGCTACAGGCGTCAAACAAAAAACTAGAATTGCACTTCAGTGAAGAAGCAGATAAAAGCCAAGTCTTACATGAAACTCTAAAAGAAGACACATAGAGAGCATCTGGCCATGGATGGGACCTGACAACTTCACAAAAGGAAAGTCTGCATTTTATAACTCAATCTTTATTTCAGATATGCAGACTTAAACCTCACTTTTCTGTGATTTGTCCATGGAGTTAGTTTGTTATCTTACTCTCTACTTTATTATTTTATTTGTTTTAAAATCACAACTTTGTGCATTAAAATGTCTTGGAAATAATATTGAAAAAACCCAACACCCAACACGCCCTCCATCTCCCCTTATTTCATTTGTCACAATATATTTAAAATAACAACATGACACAGGATTAGCAAAACTACAGCTGAAAGCCATTTACAGAGATCAGGTCACAAATGAGAAATGAAGTTTTGAGACTTATCCCAGAGAATGTGAAATGTTATGGAGTTTTTATCTCTTGCAATTAAAACCTTCAGTCTTGAAGGATATATCCCAGGTATCCTGGTGGATATCCTGATGGATATCCTGTGCTGTAAGACAAAACCTGAAAGAAGCTCAGGACACCATGGCTTGTGCCAACAAAGAACTAAATCATCTGCATGCTAATTGTGCAGACAGAGAATTTAACAGGAACTTTAAAACTGGAGGTACACAAAGTACAGAAGTGCTTAGAGAAGGACAAAGTGCTTTTCCAGGATTCTGCAGGGTGGATTTTATTGAGTTGACATACATACTCACACCTGGGCCTCTAAATCTCTTGGCTTGAGAGGTTTCACAAGAACCTTTCCCTAACCCTAGCTCTCTCCTCATTGAGGTAAATATGTTCCTGCAGTCCAGAGAGGCCTCTGCTTTGAATTCTCTCCACAGACATTCAAAACTTTCCAGCTGCTTGTTCCTCTCTATAACCTGGGCAAAGAGTGCACTGCCCTGAGGATACACACATCCCTGGCTTTTGTGTCAGTCAGTCCTTTTAATTTCCTGCATTTATATTTTACTGTCAGGAGACCTTAAGTCTTAAAGTGCATCTGGGAGGCCAGAGAGAGCGGCGGGAGCCCTGGCAGAGCTCCGCACTGGGTTTGGGGCATTGTGGCATCACTGTGCATCCATAGCAACTACAAAATTCCTGCATGCCTTCCTTGGGCTCCGTGTTTGTCCCAGGACTCAAACTCCTGCAGTGCCGGGAGCCACTGCCCTCTGACGGTCCATCCCAGCTCGTCATGGTGGAGGAGGAGCACCACTGGGACAGCTCCTGGCATCGGCAGCAGACTGTCCAGTGAGTTTCTGTAGTTTCACTGCGGAGTTGTTACTTGCTCCAGGATTTGCCCATTTTAAGTTAGTGCGCCTTAAGGTCACAGTTAGATTTATTCTTGAGTGGTCTCTATTACCTTCAAATGTCATAGGACCTTCAAATGTTGTCTTGTTGCCCCTTCCACTGTCCCAGGTTGCTGCTCCAAGACCTGTCCAGCCTGATCTTGGACACTTCCAGGGATGTAACAGCTACTCTGGACAACCTGTGCCAGGGCCTCACCACCCTCACTGAGGAGAACTTCATCCTTGTATCTATTCTAAATCAGTGGCCTATTCCGAAGTATTCAGGATATATTCAGAAGTTTGCAAGAAAAAACTGACACAAGTTTTTAATCAAACGTGATTCCCCAAGCAAAAACCTCTTCTGCTGTTTTGTTTACTTTTGGGGCTCCCACAAGCTGCTCCATGGCATTGATTTTTTTTTTTCCTAAAATAATATGTATGCTTTTGAAATAGTATGCTTTTGAATTTATCCCTTTGTGTGCTAGTAAGCTATTGATATGTATTTTAACAGAGGAATATTGCATATTCAAAATATTTAGTATTCCCAGATGACATTCTTCAGATGTAGTTTTTTTCTTTTCCTCTATGTGACTTCAGAGTAATTTAAATAAGTTTTAAGACTTCAGAATGATGTGACAGGAAACATTTTGTGTTATGAAACTACTTTGTTTTGTTTTATTTCTGTTCATTATGAGATTTTGGTGTAAATTACAATAATAAAAAGAATGGTGTTATGAAAAAATTAATTTATTAGTTCTCAGGGCTACATCTTAATGCAAAAATTCTTTGCAATTTGTGGAAGACCTAGAAGCCTTTAACATAGCAAGTGTTCTGTTAGAGAGGTAGCCGTGGATATGTGATTTACTTAAAAAATCATAGTACCTTCATTTATCTCCCTTAGAATTATTTTGAAGAGAAGCAGACTTTGTAATCTGATTAGGAGAATGTAGCTCAATCTATGCTACATAACATTTTTTAATTTGTGTTCTGAAAACTCTTGACAGTGGATATTCTACTATATATATATTTGCTTCTCTACAATATTCAGGCTTAGAGGAGTAGCAGTACAATTCTGTTTTCTGAAGCTGACGTCAAAATGCAGTTGTGGTAATTGCTCACATGACATGGTAGTAACACTGCTGTGTAACTGTTCATGAGTGGTTAACAAATATTTTAGTAGGTTGACAAATAAAGTAAAGCATGTCTCTGCTGGAGGCTTTAATGGTTTTATGATATAGAATAGACTAATCTTTGAAGCTCATCAAGTGAAAGTATGTATGATTAACTATGTTCTTAATTCTCCACAGTTTATAGACTTAAAAACTGCATTTTGGCCACCATGAGTTCGCCCTCTTCAGACAACATCTCTTCCAGGGAAGCTAATCGGTGAGGTCCAGTTCTGGATTTTTAAGTGTAGCAGTTTAATTCCTGCTTTTGTGGCTTATTTATTTTCTAGATGCCTGAAATGATGCATTTCAGGCTGAGAAAGAACCAGATATGGTGTGATACATGCAAGCTGTCATAGAGTCATCAGGAGGTAGTTTCTGCCAGCATGTAGGAACACTGCCCAGGAAGCACAGGCGGGTTTTCCACATTTTTTCCACATTAACTGAAGTGGTAGAGGATGGCTTTAAGTCTTACCATGACCCCTGTGTTTTATAACTTGATAAGTTTTAGGTTAGATCTTTGGCACTATTTGTCACTCTTTAGTCTGTACAAAACTGCCAGTTATATGGGAACAACAAATCCACAAATACAGACTTAGGTTAGAAAATCGGACTGCAGTCTGCTCCTTCAGCTGCAAAAGTTTAGCAAAATTACACTGCTAGGTAGTAAGTGAAAGAACATTTATCTCTATTGCAAAATTACTCTGCATTTTCTGCCAACTGTGGAATTGAAGCTAGTGAAAAGCTGCTTTTCTGCAGTGGTCAGTGTTGACTGTAATAAGCGAACTTGGGAAGAGAACACTGAGAATTTAGGCTTTGAGCTACAGAATACCTTCTGCGATGTAGAACTCAAGAGCTATTTCACCTACTCATATGCTGTCATGAAGATTCTTAAAATCCTGCTAAAAATGGTGTCATAGGTGAAAGCTGTAGTTGGTAAAAAACATATTTTTGTTCAAAGTCAAGGGCTGATGAACTAGCAATACATGAAAATGGAAGTAGAAAACGTTCTCTGAATTTTTTTAAATTTTGCAAATTGTCCATGCTTTGAAACTTTCCAGGGGTTTTGTGTTTTGTCTTTGATTGAGTCTTCTGAGAGGTTTATGGTTGTAGCACTTCTAGTTGTTACATGAAGATGGAAGGAAACATCTCCTACAGGTGGTAATAAGAAGCTTTCATAACGTACTGCATTTGCTGGCCATGCTGTGACAATTAAAGAAAGTATCATAGGAAAAAACATTCTTAAGGCTAGTTTCTATTTTATTTGAAATGTTTAAGTAGACAACCAAAATGAACTGGTTAACATAGTAATAGTTCACAGTTCTCTCACTGGCTAACTGGGTGTTTATTTTTCTTTGTTTGTTTGTTTTTGTTGGTTTGGATGCTATTGGTTCTATACTAAGAAAAAAATTGTGGTTTTCTTATATATATATATATGAGTTTCCACCAATTGCATTGTGAGTTCAGAAGCTGTGCATAAAATGCTATTTCAAAAATGTGTCTAATGCTCTCTTGCCAGTACTTAATGTTCTCTGTTTTAATACTCTAATACACATTTTTCATTTCCATAGCATCCGTAATTTGCTAATGTTTGTGTGTCATATAATTTGTGCATGGTTTGGTTTTGCAGTTTTCTTTATTCCCGCCCCCCCCAATTCAGTTAACAGAATAGTTAATTGCATAGTTAGTTTCTCTTCTGAGTAAGTTTTAATGTTAATGTGTTTCCATTATGATTTTCTGTTGGTGGATATTTAATAGAAGAGCTGAAAGAAACAGAGTTCTTTAACTCTGACTGCTATACAAACTAATGTAATTTAATTAAAGCCTTAAAGGTTTTTACTGAAAGTAGTTTTTCTCTTGCTTTCCATTCCATGTAGTCTCCATGAAAATAACACTAAATCTCACCAGGTTTAAAGAAGCCAAATGACTCCCCTGCTGCCTGCAGACCAAATAAATGGTTACCCTTTCCATAACCCTTGTTTCTTGGACCAGGTCTTCCCTAGTTTTCAGTTTGGGTTTTGTTTTTCCCCCTTGGTGCTCTCTGTCTTTTAGCTATCTTCAGCTGAGATATACTTCATTCATCATCTCTGAACAAATTTATTCGCATTTATTTCTTCTGTGTTTTCCCCAGACAGAGACAAAAAAGGGTCTCTCAAACCTATTACATGATGTCCACAAACAACATTTTATTCAGCTTACAGATGCTCTGGCTGTTCAGGTTCTAGTTTTTTCCAAACCTTTTTGTTGCAGGACCTGAGTTGCATTAAATAAAGTGATTTTAATTGTTGATGGTGTCTTGCTCTTTGAGTCATGCTGGTTGCTCTGGGTATGGCTCTGGTAGTAAGTACTGAAAACGAATAATGGGCTTGTGGTTTTCTTGCAGTGAATGCAGGTTTAATGATTCTTATCTTCTACATTTATTAAACATACAGTACCTTGTGGAACAATTTCTGATGGACATACAGCTATTCTGATTTCACAGATGAAGTCTGTCATCTTTTTAAGTGGCAACATATTTAATATTTATTCAATTATAAAATATTTATTGTCTGCAGCTAAAAAGCCTGAAATTTCATCCTTTAACAGTAGTAATGTCTTAAAAGGCAAGATTTAGTCTAAGTTACCAATCCCCTCGTTGATGGCATTTGTGACTTTTTTGCCAGTCAAAAAAATAAGTGAGAAAACATAATCTGGTAAATTTTGGTCATGAAAAATGTTAATTGTGCCTATACACAAACCTAGAGGTAAAATGGTGACTTTTTATTTAGAAAGATCTATTAATTAAATCCCAGTGCAGTGTCATTTCTGTAAAAAAATACTTCATGTAGACAAAGGTACAGTATTTTAGTATTTACATTTCTGTATTATATTATACCAACCTAGTGTCTAATTTAATCATGGTTTTTTTACTGGTGTATTTCACATTTATTGCCCATAAACTCTTGCACTTTTGTGTGGAAAAAAAAATTATTGCTGTCTTACGTACTTAACATAATGTGAAAACCAACATATGTCAAATAATGTGAACACTTATTTTCAAGTACTGAAATAACTTAAATATTATCCAGTTTCAAGTTATAATAATTTCACTTTAAATTATTTAACTAGTTAATAAATACATATTTTTATACATATTTTTATATATATATGTATACACATTTGTACATTCTATGCATAAATTTTTCACTTTATAAATAGAAACTTGGTTTTGACTCAATTATTACTGCATGTGGTGCTCAACGGCTGATTCTGCTAATTGACAAGTAGATTTTGTCTTAACTGAAATAGTAGTGGAAATGAAGATAAAACAAGGTAGTTTGGAGGACTAAACCTTTAATTTGTGTTGTGCTTCTGATCAGTTGCATGTCTTTAGTTTGAATGTATGTATCTCTGAAGACAAAGTGTGTAAAAGAGAGTTTTTTCACACATCTGTGTGTTTGTTTAATGACAGAGATGGTTTTGAGATGGTAACTCATGTTAAAAAAGGGGACTCACTGTGGAGACAAAAAGCTTGACAATTGTTTTAACTTAAATGATTGGAATGATGTTTTTAAGACTCCTGGAAGTTAATTATCAAAAATTATGGAAGTTCATTATCAAAAATAAAGAGTCTGAAAAATAATAATGAACTTGTTACTCTTAAATCAACTTTATTAATCCAAAGTGCATCTATCTTTTAAGTTCCTGTTGTCACATCTCTCAAGTCTTGCACAATAAGCTATTCTATACAATCCTTTCTTCAAAGAGCAGTAGTAAGATGCAAACTGCACAAAGTCATTTTATTTATGTGAATATTTAAATCTTTAGGCCCATGACTGGGTAATTGAAGTAAAGAAGCATTTAAACTTCTAAGGAATACTAATTTTTTTTTTGTTTTTTTGAAAACACGTATTTCAGCTCAGGTAATGATATACAAGAGTTCCAGATACCTCAGGATAGAAATCCATCAGAAATGGACACTGTTGAAGATTTGAGAAGGAAACTCCATGAGCTTGAGAAAAAAAATTCTGAATTAACCAATCAACGCAATCAAGATGTAAGGACTCTTTTTGTTTGTTTGTTTGCTTTATTTTACCCTAGGAATAAATGGAATTTGTTTCCTAAAATGCAGTTTGTTTCCTTGAAGTAATCATCTCGTCAGGTGAATGAAAATCACAGTTACTAGTTGGAAAATAACAAAGTAACACTATACAGACCTCTCATGCCTATCCATAGGAACTGATATCACTTTTAGTGTCATTGTTAAATACTTGAAGGTGTGTGTAAGAAACTTGAGCACTACACAAGAGCAAAGTCATGCAGAAGAATATTTTGCACCTCCAGTTTTGGAATTCTCAATGCATGACATGGTTTGTTTGAGTGTTTTAATTGCAGTAATTCCAGGGATCCATTTTACACAATCACCCCACTGTTGATGGAGCAATGGAAGCACAAGAGCAAGTCACTGTGTAAGAAGTAGGAATCTCTAAATCAATGGATATGGAGAAACAAACTTGGTTTAATGGCTGTATTTAATCAACAGCAGATGAATGAGCACCCACACCAGCTGCCCCTAACAAACTTCTAAGAGCAGAATTGTTACTTAGAACAGTAATAATAGTTCAAACTAAAGAAAATTTTAATGAAGTATTTTCCCACTGCTACTTCATTTAGCTAATAGTTTGCCACAAGAGCATCAGGGAAAACCTTTGTAATGGGGTTAAATTATTTCCCATGAATGGAGCTCCTGTTAATAAGCATGCTGCTGATTTGTAGATGTTCTGAAGAAATGTATGCTTTACTTTCCACCTTCTTGTGTTCAAATGGCTTAAATGTGGTTTCCTGGATCCAGTTTTGGACAGCAGTGACTAGACTATCTTTCTTCCACTGGACAAGAAGCCTTTTTGAAGCGTTTTCTTTGTTTTGTTTGTGTGTTTAATAGCATTCTGCTTGACTGCTGAACCTCATTGGACTAAAGTTTGTGTTTATATAGTGAGTTACTAGGTGTTCAATAGTCTAGTATCCCAACACCACTGTTCTTATAGTTGTTAATTACAGTTACCAGCAAACTGCCTGTGGAATATATTTATAACTTTTATTTTCTTAAGGCAGAGTATGTTTGGAAAAAGCAGAGGGGTATGTTTAAAGTACATAAAATTTATCTAGGAGCAGAATCAGTTTGCATTAAAAAAAATGGTATTTAAAATGTGCAGTTTCTAGACTGTATTTCAAATTCAGACATAATTCAGGGATAAGATGGCAGCTGTGAATGCAATTTTCAAAATATTTATTTTCTAGGTATCTTGCTATGAAAAAGAAATAATGAAATTAAGGCTGGAACTTGAGAGAGGAGAGGCTCTTCGCCGAGGTCTGGAGAGTGAAATGTCATTTGCTAGAAAAGAGGCTCATTTACAGATGTATTCTGCAGAGGACGAGCTATGTGATGTAAAAGCCAAACTTTTGGAACTGCAAGGTAAATTTAAAAAAAAAATAAGCTATGGACCAGAGGCTACATCAGCCCCAAGTAATTATAACAAGCAGAGATTGGACAAAATTTTCTGGTTACTTATATATAAGTATATATTGTATTATATTACATAGCTATTTATATATATACACACGTATATACATATATGCATACATACATATATATATACTTATAAGATTTCTCTTGTTTTTCCATGTCTTACTCATTTGCTTTTGTAAGCTCAAAACCCTTTCTGATATGAATTAGTATGAATATGAATTAAATATAACCTGCTAAATCTCTTGATCCCTTTTTTTCTCTCACTCCTTACCTTCTGTTATTCTTTCCCTCATTGTGTGCAGAATTGTAATTAAGGTGTCTCTCTCCACATCCTGCTTATCACTATGTCCAGCAGTTCTTCTTTTTACATTTCAGTGGGAAAAATAAAAAAATCTAGTCCTGTTTATTTGTTTACATTCTTTACAAAAAAACATTTTTTTTTTTTTTCTTTTCTCCAGGAGTTCTTGTTGTACTGCTTTTTTCTTTCATCTTTTCAAATATTTCTAGTTTTTCATTGCTCATATCTGGCCTCTTCATGTCATCTTTACTTTTTATAAAAGTAACGTCTTATGACAGCAGTATGTGGAAAGGAAGGGTTTTACCTAGACATTTTTTTCCCCTACTAGTTTTACATTCAGAGACTCAAATATTCTTAATCCTTCTCAATCAGAGAGGATTTCTCATACTTAAAAGCTGAGGAGATTATTTTTTTGTTACCTAAGTAAATATAATACTCTTTAAATTTAGTACAGGAGATGTATTAGTGAGCCTTTGGTGTTCACTGAAAAGACTGGAGCACTCCTGGAGTTTGTAACCTTACAAGGATGAAAGGAGACTCTGAAACTTGCAGGTGCACTTATATGCCAGATTGTTTTTTAAAAATAATAAGAAATCTGCCCTTTCATTTGGAGAACACACAAATTATAGAAATCTTATGGCTGGTTTAAATTTCTTAAACTGGTTTTTCTTTGATTGATTGAGTTATTTTGTTTGTTTGGGATTTTTCATTTTTTTTCTTCGTTTGGTTTGGTTTTTGTTTTTTGGGATTTTTTTCTGTTTTTGTTTTTATTGTGACAAATGTCAAAGAAGCCAAATAGTCCAGGTGTTGTTGCTTCTCATTTCTTTTTCAGTTTTTAACTCACTGCTTCTTTTTCTTGATCTCTTGGAGTCTTGCTCACCTCATGTGATGCTTTTGATACATCCCAACTTATATCCTTGGACAGGGGTACCTCACTTGTGCCCTGTGTTCTCCAAACTGTTTTTCTGCTGTTCTTCTTGAGGCTTGACTTCCTGACATCTGACAGGTCTTCCCCGTCATCGTGTCCACTGATTTACTCTGTTTTCCCAACATGGCTCTTCTGGTTGTTTAACCCTTCTCCAGCTAGGAAGAAATTTCAGAAGACTGGGATGAATTTGAAGTAAAAATCTATTAGAAAGTGGTGATCACATAAATGCCACAATAGCTAGTTGTACTCAGTAACATAAAAAGCTAATACAAAATATTTTGACCCAAAAGCCAGTTTGTGAAAGGAAACAAAGTTTCTAGTAAAACTGCAAGAGCCCAGTTCCTGGGCTGAAGATTTATATCTCTTGAGCAGCAGTAAATTTCCCCAGAAAAGCTAAGCCTTTTCTCAGTAGTCCAACCTGCCTTACATTGTCCTAGAGTCTTTTTCATGCAGCAGGTGTCTTTATTGGTACTTAAACTGAGCTTGAAATAAATTGGAACAAACTAAAGTATCACATAGATATTTGGAAATAAGCTAGCCAATTGTTGCAGAACAATGCAATTAACTTCCCATGCTGTAGAGGCCTCACTTGAAAGAGTTTAATTTTTATTCCTTTCCAAAAGGAGAAGGGCTTCAGTTGATAAAAATCTCCAAATCATTTCTATGTCCTTGTGTGAAACATGCTACAGAAACACAAAATGTGATTGTTTGTCTGTAGTGAAACTGGAAGTGTTAATGTTCAAGTGTTTCACAGGATATCGACATAACAATACACAGAAAAATTTATGTTAATTATACCTTCTTTTCTGAATATGCTAATTTGCAGCACTATTTATCTTTTACTCTTTCACTTTTTTTTTTTTTTTTGTAAACAACAGTACTCAATGACAAACATCAGCAGAAAGCAGCAGAGACTGAGAAAATGTTTCAAAGTGCTCAGTGGCAGTGGGAAGAGGAACAACAAAGATTTGCAGTGGAGAGGGATAACATCCGCAGAGTATACCTTGCTGAGATGGAATTCCTTATTAAAGAAAAAATGAAAACAGAAAGGGCTTGTCAGGTATGATAGATGGAAAGTTCCATGAGATGTTGGCTCAAAGTTTTTTGGTGCAAAGTGTATGGTGGGTTGGGGTTTTCTGGTTTAAGGGAAAAAAATTCCCCAAATAGATAAATACTGCAGAATAGTTCTGAAGATTACAGCTTTATGAAATTACAGCTGGTGTGTAATGATGGTTTGGGACTTTAATGGAATGTGTTAATATGACTTTGAATGTGTTGCAGTCTTTTCTATTGTATATTTACATGCCTGGTTTAAATCTCCTTTAGTTATTCAGAGTTATAAAATGAAAGCTAAGGATATTTAATTGTGGTTTTAATACGTGCAGAGAAGTGGGATTCTGAGCACGTAGGCAAGTCCTGGCTGGAAAAACTGCCTAATTCCAAACTTGGCTGTGAAAGTGCTGAGGTAGGCATGGGAGTGGAGTCAGTATTGAAATGTGTCTCTGGGGCACACTGGAAAAGCCAGGGCACACCGGAAAAGCCACCCTCTCTGCTTTGTGACAGGTTCATGGTGAGCTCTGTTGGGCATATCCTGGTCCAGGATAGGAGGTGTTGGAGTTTGATGAGGAAGGGCAATAGCATCACCTCCTGGTTAGGCAGGAAATATATCCCTCCATGTTTTTTTCATTAGAGCACTTGAGAGATTGTGTCATTTTCACACGGTTTAAAAAACAAACAAACAAACAAAAAAAAAAACCCGCCTAGCTGTGTGCAAATATTTGCAGGTGGCTATGGGGATAGTATTAAACAGTCATGCCACCCTGAAAAGTTCAGAAATTCTTCAAAACTCTGAAAACCTGCAGCTCATGCTGACTTGTTTAACAACCTTGATATAGCTGTGAAAATTTTAGTTTATTAATGTTAATTACATTTCCACTGTAAAATGTTTTTAATTTTTTGCAGTATTTCACAGTAAAATACCTGTTACTTATTTCACATTTCCCAGTTTACTTTTGTTAATACCTGGAAGATAAACCTGAACAAATATATATTTCTGTATCTTTTCAGGTGTATATTTCTGTAGAAATGGTTAATTTTCATTTGTTTATTTATTTATTTATTTAGCATTCCAAAGGGAAGAAATCTGTTTTGCTGGACATGCAAAGCTAGAGGATTAGCTTACATTTAGTACAAATACATATGGAGTATGGGCATTTTCTAACATTGACTTCACAGAGCTGCAGAGCCCAGTAATGTCAATAATTCGCCTAACCTGTAGCTTAGTTCAGTTTCTGTAGGCATAAATTGAAGTGGGGACCAGCTTGTTTTATTCTACTGAGGACTTTGTATTTCAGAAGTTTTTAAAGTAATTCAGTTTCTAGA
>NC_142203.1:13538805-13634338 GCF_049639895.1 Pseudopodoces humilis
ACAGCAGGAGGGCCAGGATTCTGCATTATTTCTGCAGTCATTTTGCCATGGCTGCTGGAAATTTTGGCAGGGATGTGGTGTGGCTTAGAATATCAGTGCTCCCTGTACTTGGAGGCTGCATTTGAAGTCTGCTCCTAAAATCAAAATGGGAAGTTGTTGCCTTTCCACATTTCTTCCTAGGGTGTAGTGTTTTCCCCGTAAACTTAATGTGCATGGAAAGTGCACCTGTCAGAGGCTTGTCTCTTGGGTGTCCCTCCCATGAAGCATGGAATCTCTGGCCTTCCTCCATCCCCTCCCTGCAGGACATAACATCTCAGATGTTAGATGTTATATGGTGGCTAACAGATGGCCTGGAGGCCTCGCATTTATAGATAACTAATTAGAACTCGATGGATCTAGACTAGGAAAAAGAGAAAAACATCCTTAATGGAAAGGCGTTGTAAAGCTTGGAGATTTAAATTTGATCAATTCCAGCCAATCCCTAGCAAGCATGGAGGTAGGCAGCTATGGGCCAGTGAGCTGGGTGGTAACCAAATTCAGCCAATTGGAATCACCCATACAGGTTTTTGAAAACCATATAAAAAGGAACTTCACTCAATAAAAAATTTGCTGTTGCCACATGAACTGTGGAGTTTCATGTCATGTCCGTCTCAACTGCGACAAACACAAATTGGCTCTTATACTATTCATTATTATCCTGGTGAAAACATTCAGAATATATGAATAAAGCCTTGTAAATGATGAGAAATCCTGAAAAGTGAGAAGGAACACAGCATCCTGCTTTCCAAGGGGAACTTGGGAGGCCGAGGATTTCTGCAAGTGCTGTGAAGAGGTGTAAGAGCTGTTAGAAGGAATGAGAGTAGAAGCCTTTTGCCTTTCACTGAAAGTTGCTCCTGGTTCTGACAGCAAATTGTCTAAAGAATGGTCTGTTAATGCTGCTGGTGGATTTTGGGGTACAAATGCTTGTTCATCACAACCAGGACTTGGCTTATGAACAAACTGTCTGCATCTTCAAACAGCTTTGCTACAGCAGCAAGAGTTCCTTTTCCAGCAGTGAACAGCAATTTAAACTGAACGGCCCCAGCAGAGCTGCAAAGCCACTCTGTCCTTCCCCAGTCACTCTTGTATCACCTTTCTACTGAAGTTGAGCTTTGTGTGCACACTGCTCAGGTTGGCTTCCCTGAGCTCATGTCAGGAAATGGATACTTCAAACAATCTGCTTGAGTTTCACAAAGGAGTTTTGGAAATTCCTCTCTTATAAAGAAAAAAGTCTCAGTTTTGTTTTAAAAAAATAGCTTATTTCAAGCTCATTTTGGAAGTGACTAAGTTTCTCTTGGTGGATAAAATTTAAACACTGAGAAACTGAAGATTTTAGATGATCTGTTTTCCAGAATGTACAGAAAGAATTCTACTTTATCAGGACTAGAAGTATTGGGTTAAAAGTAAGGGGTGACAACCTTTATCAGAAGGTTCTCTAAATTCAGTGTTTGATGTGCTGAGGCCTGAGCAGCAGGCCTGAGTGAGAGCTGACTTACAAGATGAATCCCGGGCATTGTGTCCTTAATTGTGTCCTTATTCTAGCTCTGTATAACCTTTTACCCTGCAGCCTCCAGGGGCAAGGGCTTTGTGGGAGCAGGGGCCATCACAGCCTGCGACCTGGAAATAGACCCAGGAAAATGAGCAGATCCTGCTGGCTTCTACTGCTGCTGATCCTAGCAGCAACTCCTCTGGGGAGTTCTTCCAGGGAACTTCAAACAAAGGGCTTCCATCATTATAGTGGTTGTGAGAACTTGTTGATTCCCAGTTCTCCTGGATTTTGGACTATTTCAGCACCTGTGTCAATGGCCCTTCCTTCACCCCCAGCCTGCAGCAGTTACAGTCACTGTTGCCTCCCCCTTATTCCAGTTCATCTGCCAAAGCACTGCCAAAGGCAGCAGAGCTGGCTCAGGATCCCTGTTGGCTTCTGGTCTCCAGGATGACATTTAGAGGGACACTTAGAGTGCTTCCTAAAGAGCTGCCCATGGGATGGGCGTGGATTTGTCCTCCCTGGATGGCTCCTACTTTGAGTTCTACACACAGCAGAGTCCCGGAGTTTTCCCAGCAGGCTTTTGCAGTGATTTCTTAGCCAACGTGTGGCTCTGCTGCCATCCCAAATCTGCACTTTCCTTGCCCAGCCTGAGCAAAAGTGGGGCATGTGCTGGGCGTGGCTGGAGATTTTTATGGCCAAAATCCTCCAGCATCATCACATTTACATCTGCCCATTGCTTTGGATAGCACAAATCACAAACCACCCATCTCAGCTGATAAATGTCATTTCTTGCAGATTGCTGCAGCTGCACAGCTGATCTACAAATATACAAGAATCGATTTCATTTGAAAAATGTAATTTATTACAAATTGCTACACCCACACTGATAATACATAACTATACAAATCTCAGTTAAGGTTAAAAAATAGAATTTACTATATTAGTACAGCAATGCTATGTAAAAATATACAAATACCAA
This sequence comes from Pseudopodoces humilis, assembly GCF_049639895.1. Classification (NCBI taxonomy): domain Eukaryota; kingdom Metazoa; phylum Chordata; class Aves; order Passeriformes; family Paridae; genus Pseudopodoces; species Pseudopodoces humilis. The sequence goes on from NC_142203.1 coordinate 13,541,313, forward strand.
CTTCAGTTAACAAAACGTAATTTAATTCCAACCTCTACAACAACTCACTACACACAAGGATCAATTAGGTGTTTAACAACCTAATTTATTACATATTACTACAAGCTTAAAGCCTCAGAATACAAAATATGCATTCCCTCTCTAAATAAGTGTACCAAAACTACAGTTGATAGAATTATACAACTATACCACTCCATATATGTCTAAATAGAACTAAATACATATATATACATAAATATATATAAAGACATGTATAACTATAACAATCTTCAGATGTAAGTATAGATTAAATAGTACATATTACATACAATATATACATAATCAGATATATAAAACAAACCTATCTATGAATATAAAAATACCACTGTGCCAAGCTAAATATCCATACAAATGCATCCATACAAATACACAGCTGTACATATGGATACATATGTAAATATAGTTACATATAAAAATATGTCAATATACATATAAAGACAGACATACCTACCTATGTAAATCCCAATATACCTATTTAAAGAGCCAAATAACTACAATTGCATCAATAGAAATAGATAGTTGCACAAATGCATACATAGGAAATAGAATTTAATGCTGATATAACAACATACATGAATACTTAGATAAGATACCTATATACACATATATGTAATCACAAATATATATGTATATATGCATACATATATACATAGAATACATCCATAAATATAACAACATACATACAGAAATATTCCTATACAAATAGCAACATATGTATTTAATTATCACTCTATGTTCAAGTCCACACATTTTTACACAGAACTCTAAGCAGGATTCCAGCGCCCCATCTTCAGAGCCTCTCCCTCCCTCGGTCTCTTCTTCCCGTGCAGAGCAGCTCTCCTGGACAGGGACAGCAGATGGGAAGTCTGGTAATCAAGGGGAACACCCAGTCAGTATTGGGACCTTTCCCTTTGCAGCATCCACACTTCCAGCAGGGAAGGGAAAAATCTCAGAGCCTCCCCTGGAGGGTTGGAAAGAACAAGCAGGCCGAGCGGGCCAGCGTGTGGCGAGTGCAGGCGCGGCAGGACTGTCCCACATCCCCCGGCAGCCCGGCACAGCTCCCGGGCCCTGCCGGCACAGCTGCCTTGCCCAAGGACAGCCCCTGTGCCGGCTGGGGCAGCAGCGCTGAGCAGCCCCAGCACGGGCAGGGGCCGCTCCTGCTCAGCCGGGCAGCGCCCATGGCGAAAAGCCCACGCCATCCCCTGCACCTGCAGCTTCCACCCCACCTCACCGGCTCTGGGCGGCTGCCCGGCGGGGAAGGCGGGCAGCGACCGGTCCGTGGGGAGCCGCTGGAGGCGGCTGCACTCGTCCCACCCCGCTGCCAGCCACTGCCTGTTGGCTGTGGTTCGGCGCTTGATGCGGAGCAGGAGCTCGGGGCGGTCGCGGCGAAATCTGCTGTTTCTGTAGTGCAGCCAGCCCCCAGCATCGCCCAGCAAAGCCGCCCCAGCCCGGGCCGGCACTTCGTGGAAGCCGTAGCGGCCGAGCTGGCACAGGAAAGTGCGGAACTGCGTGGCTCTGAAGGTGTGCGGGGCTGACCCCTGGTGGCCGCCTGGGCTGAGCAGCTCCCGCTCGAAGAGGGAGCGGTCAATGAGCAGCCCCTGGGCCTGGCTGTCCCAGCGCACGGAGCGGACGCGGGGGCTGTTCACCAGGCGCCACAGCTTGGCAGGGAAGGTTCTGGCGTTGAGCCTGGTGAGCAGCGGCAGCTCCGCCATGGCGCCGATCGCCGACTGGCGCCACAACGCACCCAGCACGGGCCGGACTCGGAGGGGACAAGCGCGGCAGAACCGGGGCTGCGGGCACAGCGCGGCGGCTCGCGGGGCTGGCCTGGCATGGCACGGCAGGGCGTGGTGCAGAGCCTTTCTTTCTCTGGCTGCAGCCATCCTCCTGCCTTTGCTTTGCAGCACAACCCCAAACCACCGTGGCAAGGAAAAAAAAAAAGAGCTGCTTCCCAGGCAATCAGCCGCCAGCAGCTATTGATGCATGGGGTTATTCCTCCCCAGGTACAAGACTTCTCATTTCCTTTTGTTCAACTTCATCAGATTCACCTCAGGCCAATTGTTTAGCCTTCCAAGGTCCCACTAAGTGGCACAAGCATTTGGTGTATCAGCTGCTCCTGCCAGGTAACTTGGTGAGGATAAAGTGCTCCAACCTGGCCAATAATGAAGACATGAGAGAGTATCTGCCCCAGTATCAGACCCTGGGGGTCAGAGCACTAATGACTTGCCTCCAGTTCTACTTTGTGCCACTTAAGACAATCACCAACCACCCATCCATTTTTCCGTCTTCCTCCCTGGGCATTTTGACAGTTTGTGTTTAAGGATGTAGGATATAGTCTCAGAGGCTTGGGTTGAGAGGGATGACGGGTTTGTCTTTACAAACAAGCAGTGGGTCTGCTAATAAGATGCAACTGTCACTGAGAGACAACAGAAACAATAGGATTCCATTGAAAGATGAAAGAGGCACTGAAAGAGCACCATGAATTCCACAAGAGCTCAAAATTAAGAAAAGATTATGGGGGGGGCGGGGGGGGGAAGGTATTCCAGGTATCAGGCGTTCCAGGAAGTCTGTACCTCTCAAGTACCTCAGCCTATGGAGAAAGAGAGAAGGGATAAACAGCCGGGAATTAGAATAAAAAGGAGACTGCACCCTCCAAAATAGAGAGAGACTCCAGGGGAATGCCTCTCCCTTTATTTGAATACAGTAAAAGGACTCCTCTGTCTCCGTTTTGGACATAAACCTCTGATGTTTGTGGATTCATTTTCCTGACAATTTTTGGGGGCTTGGTCCGGGATATTTCCACCGTCCGGGTGGCAGGCAGCGAGCAGAGCTGAAGGCATGCCTCACCCAGTTTTGGTGATCAGCTCCCCTTGGTGGTTGCTGTCACTGGGCGATCAGTTGGGTTCCCGAGACTGTCCAGGAGACAGATGAGTGGCAGACCAGGGGGGTCTGTGAAGTGTCCACAGGGAAGAACTACTGAAAATTTCACCGGTGAGTAAAATGGGATCTTCAGGGAGCAAGCCTGGGAGGGCACCCATGGAGGGTTGCAAGGCTACAGCCGGGAAGGGGTCCCAGCAAAAGGGATGACGATCCCATAATACCCCCGGAGAGTCCCTTGGGGAGAATGCTGAGATCTTGGGACAGATTATGCATTCACACAGAGGTAACTATGGAGATGATGGTAAAATATTGTTATTATGTATGGCCAGAGTATAAGTTGCCAAATGGACTTATATGGCCATCCTATGGAACAGATAGAATTCATTTGTGTCGAATTCTGTGGAGGTATCTAGAGGAGAATTGGAAAGGATGTATTGAAAGGGAATGTGGATTGATATGGTTTAAACAAGCAAGCAACAGGAGAAATCTATGTGTTAAGAAAAAAAGGAGAAGAGGAAAAAGGGGGGGAAGAGGAAAACAGTGAAGACTGAGATGTTTTTCAGCACCTTCCCCCGTCTTGTCCTCCGGGGTTGCCAGCTGACCCAAGGCCAGCTGCAGGTCCCTGTATCCTCACCTTCCAGAGCAAAGGGATCAGGGAAATGCTGTTCCTACACCTCCACCTGAGAATAACAGTGGTGTAGGGGGAGGGGAGCAGCATATCATATCACCCCCTAGGACTAGAAGGGGAACTCAATTTAGAGCATCAGAAGCCCCCCGGACCCAAGAGACAGGGGTCCACCAAATGCCACTCTGCCAAGTCCCTTTGGGAGGTCAAGGGGGAGGATTTGGGTTTGTAATCGTACCACTTAATACCCAAGATATAAGAGGATTGAAAAAAGAATTGCCCCCATACTTGGATGATCCCATAGGGGTGGGGGAAAAGATAGAAGAATATTTGGGAAATGCAGATTATACCTGGAAAGACTGGGATTTTCTTTTGGGGATTTTGTTTGGGCCATGAGAGAAACAAATGATTTTGCAAAAAGCTCAGCAGCTGTGGGAAGATGAACATCCACAAGCAGTGGGGGGGGCTGGACCTAATGTACCTATAGTGGATGATGCCTTCCCCCAGGAACCAGGCCAGCCTGGCTCACCTCCACGATTACCGTGCTTATTTGATTAGGGCAATCAAATCAGCAGCTCCTAGAACTAACAACATAGCTAAGGCTATGTCATTAGAACAGGAGAAACATGAAAGCCCCTCTCATTGACTAGAGAGAATTAGGGGTGCCTTGCATAAGCATGGGGGAATGGACCCTGAAGGGCAAGCCTTTGACACATTGTTGAAAGTACAATTTGTTACTAAGGCTTAGCCTGACATAAAGAAAGGAGTACAAAAAGATCAAGAGTTGGCAGAATAAGCCTCTAGAGGAATTAGTGAGAAAAACACAGCAAATATATGTAAGAAGGGATGAAGAAAAAGTAAAAGCTAAGGCAAAGATGATGGCAGAGTTTTTGCAGCCCCAAAAGAATAAACCACAAGGTCCAAGGGGTCCCCCGGGGCAGAGGGGATGGGGTCGGCCACAAAGAGGTGTCCAGGGCATTCCCTCCTCGACAGGGGAGAACCGACCCAAACAGCGGCTGGGGAGGAACCAATGTGCCATGTACAGGGGAGAAGGGCATTGGAAAAGGGAATGCCCACAAAAACAGCTGGACCCACAAGAGGAAAAAGTCCAGAGGATAATGGATTGTTAGGGATGTCAGGGGCTTCCATTGTACCGGGGACCCACCACTCAGGAGCCCTTGATAACTTTTAAAGTGGGTCCGGATCAAGAGGAGGTGTGTTTTCTAGTAGACACAGGTGCCTCTCGATCCACCTTGAATTTTATACCTAAAGGGGGGAAACTGTCAAAAAGATCATTCAAGGAGTAAGCAGAAAAGATGAGCGAGTGCATTTTATTCAACTGCTGTTAATAGATGTCAGGGACAAGTTTGAAATGCATGAGTTCCTGTTTGTTACTAATTGTGATTGTAATTTACTGAGAAGAGATTTGATGGCAAAAATGGGAATGCAAATCAGTATTATAAAAAATGACACTGAGTCCAGCACTGTAATATCTTTGTGTAAAATGTCTGAGAGAGCTTATACTGAAATAGATCCAGAAGTGTGGGCAGCCCCAGGGAAATACAGAAAATTAGACACAGAGCCTCTCCAAATTACTTTGAAGCAACCAGGACAAGTTGTGTCAAAAAAACAATACCCTCTTTCAAGGGAGGGAAGGAAGGGGTTTACAGCCTATCATTGAGTCCCTGCTAAAGACAGGTCTGTTGGAACCGTGCATTTCTCCTTATAACACCCCTATTCTGCCAGTTAAGAAACCAGATGGAGCCTACAGAATGGTGCAAGATTTAAGAATAATAAATTTGTCAAATCAAGGCATCCCACAGTTCCGGATCCCTATACAATCCTGAACCAGGTCACTTTCTCACACCAGTATTATTCAGTACTGTATTTAAAGGATGATTTCTGGGGGTGTCCAATTACAGAAGAGAGTAAACAGTATTTTGCCTTTGAGTGGGAACAAGAGGAAGGAGGTAAAATGGTAAAGCAGCAATTGACTTGGACAGTCCTCCCACAGGGTTATACAGAGTCACTTGTTTTGTTTGGACAAGCTTTGCAAAAAATACTAAGAGAGTTTACCCCACCCTCAGGGGTTAGGTTGTTGCAGTATGTAGATGATTTGCTGTTATCAGGGGAGCAGAAGGAGATGGTTGAAAGAGCTACTGTGAAACTGCTTAATTTTCTTGCTAAAATGGGACTTAGAGCATCCAAAAAGAACGCACAGTTAGTAGAGAAAAAGGTCAAATATTTGGGACTTATTTTAACTGGAGAGTTACAGTGTATTGATCCAGAAAGAATACAAGTAATTCTACAAGTACCATTACCCCAGACAAAAAGGGAATTACGGCAGTTTTTAGAGTTGGTGGGATACTGCCGAGTATGGATAGAAGACTTTTCTGTTGTGGCCAGACCTTTATATGGCTTTTTAACACAAGACAGTCCTAATGTTGTGGTATGGACACCAGGAGAGCAAAGCTTTAAAAAATTAAAAGACAAATTGTTTAATGCCCCAGTCCTAGCTCTTCCAGATACAGAAAAGGAATTTGGATTATATATGAATGTTATCAGGGTCATGCCAAAGGAATTTTGGTTCAGAGACCTGTTGCCTATTTTTCAAAACTGTTAGACCCTAGACCCGGTGGCCAGAGGCTGGCCCCATTGTCTGCAGAACTGCACAGCCACAGCTCTGATAGTGGCTGAGGCCTGAAAGCTGACAAGGGGGGGGTTATCTGATTGTTAAAGTTTCACACCAGATTAAAGCTTTATTAACTAAGAGAGCCTCTAAGTGGATGACCAGCTCTCGGTTATTGCAATATGAGTCTTGTTTATTAAAACAGGAGGATTTAGAATTTAAAAGCGGGGAAGGTTTTAACCCAGCCTCCTGTTTGAATGGTCCTGAAGAGGGGAGCCAAGGAAAATTCCATGATTGTATTCAAGTAAGAGATCTGCAGTCTAGGGCAAGGAATGATTTCCATGGCCTGAGGGGGAAAATGTGTTTATTGATGGGTCTTCAAAGGTGATAGAAAGATTTACAAGATACCCTATCATGAATGGGAAGAAACTAAAGGAAGGGGGGAGGTTACCACCCATCTGGTCAGCCCAGACAGCCGAGCTGTATGCGCTTGTGAGAGCCTGTGAATTATACCGAGACAAGACAGTAAATGTTTGTACTGATTCTAAATATGCATATGGGGTGATACATGCATTTGGGAAACTGTGGAAAGAGAGGTTTATTAACCTGCAGAGGAAAAACATTGGCTCATGAGAACTTAATCTCCCGCCTATTAGAAGTGGTGAATTTACCAAAAGAAGTAGCAATAATACACATCAAGGGACACCAGGCAGGGTGCTCGGAAGAGGCAATAGGAAACAGACTGGCTGATGAAGAAGCTCGGAAAACTGCATTGTTGCCAGAAATCTCTAAGTTACTTTCCTTGCTCCCAGTAACTGCCCCCTTGCCAGAGAAGCTGTCTTTTCCACCAGAAAAACTTGAGATAGTTAAAAAGAGTGGGGCAGAGGAAAGAGGGAGTAATTGGTTTACAAGGGATGGTAAGCTCTAGCCTTACAGTTGTTAAAACAGCTCCATGAAGGGAGTCATTGGGGCTCCCAAGAGATAGCAGAAGCCTTCCTCAAAATGTATGCTGCTGTGGGTCTTTTTACTCTGGCAAAACAAGCTGTTGAAGGTTGTTTGATTTGTGCTAAGACAAATAACAAAGGTACAAAGAAACTTGCCGGGGGAGGGGGGAAGACCTTGGGCTGTACGTCCCTTTCAGAGATGCCAAGTGGATTTTACTGAAATGCCCCGGGTGGGGAGATTTAAATATCTTTTGGTAATAGTGTGTCAGTAAACAAGGTGGCCAGAAGTGTTCCCAGCTGTTTCAGCAACTACAGGGTCAGTTATTACAGTATTTTTGGAACAAATAATTCTAAGCTATGGGATGGTGGAAGCAATAGACTCAGACAGAGGAGCTCATTTTACCAGAAAAATTCTTAAAGGAGTAATGACTGCTTTAGGGATACAATGGAACCTCCACACTCCCTGGCATCCCCAAAGCTCAGGCCAGGTTGAAAGGATGAATGGGGAAATAAAAAAACATCTTCTGAAGCTGGTGATAGAACGAAAATGCCATGGCTGCGGCTCTTACCACTGGCTTTAACAAGGATAAGGGCCAGACCCAGGGAAGATATTCAACTATCTCCTTTTGAATTGATGTTTGGAATTCCTTATCCTTGTAATTCTCAGCCTGGGGCGGGGGCAGAGATAAGTGATGTATATCTAAAACAGGCTTGGATACTGTCTCTTGTGAAATCTCTTCGACAGGAAGCTCAGCTGACACAGACCCTGCCTTTGGACTTTGCTGTGTATAATATCCAACCAGGAGACTGGATCCTAGTTAAGGAGTGGAAAGAAGCACCACTGGTGGCAAAATGGTGTGGACCTTTCCAGGTGTTGCTGACCACAGAAACAGCCCTCAAGACAGCTGAACATGGGTGGACCCATCACACTCGGGTCAAGGTCTCTAAAGCTCCAGAGGTTTGGACATCTCAGCTGGAAGAGAAGGATGGGAAGCCGCGACTGACACTCCGCAGGAGTGGACTGGAGCAGTAGCTGGGCGTCAACATCTGGGGAAGCCCTGAGTGCCTACCCACAGACTGCCTGCTGAAATAGTCTGTATGGGCATCCCTACTCTCAAATCTTCAGTCACTGGGAGCCAATCCATGCTGTCATTGCTTTCTTTATGCTAAGCTGTTTCTGTGCCTTCACCATGGTGTAGAAGACAACGTGAAATTGAAAATTAGAAATTAGATTATAACACTATTAGAATGTTTCTCTTAATAATTTTACCTTTATATTTTCAGTTAAGTTGGGGTCTAAAGTTGGAAAATAATTTTTTAACCTTAGGAGAAGAAGTAGCAAAGACCTTTAACATTAGAAACTGTTGGGTCTGCAGAGGGCCAGGGGGATCTAAAAGCTGGCCATGGGTGGCCAGCCCAGTCGAGCCTAAATGGTGGATTAGCATCCTGAGTGAAGTCCATAATGGAACGGGATTTTGGGACAAAGAAGGAAGTCCATGGCAGCTTCATTCTTCTGAAAGAGGCATATATTGCCTAAATAGAACAGGAAGCACATATGTGGGAAAGAGCGTTTGTGACTGGACTTTATCTTTGGGTTTAGATTGTTGGACCCCCAACTGCCCTCTGTCGCCCTGAAAACTCAGCTTCTGAGCTTGCTAACATAGTTTTCTAAGGACTTTCCCAGGACAGTAACTATAAACATAGATATGTGTACATTCTTTCTGATACACGTCTTGTGATGGGCATTTCTCATGGCCAGTGCAGTGAGAAAGTGTTATCCTGACCATCCAATCCCTGGCCATGGTAAGAAGCCTATAAATCCTGGGAGGAAAAATAAACGCTGCTCTTTCCTTCACCACACCTCAACCTGTGTTCGCGTGATCTATTGATCTTCAGCAGTAACAGCCCTCCTTATGACTGTTCCAGATATCGAGGCAGATGGAATCAAACGCATGTTAAGCTCACTAATGGTAGCTGGGTAAGGTGTTCCTTCCATAATTACCAAAAGGATTTTGAAGGCTGTAAAGCAGTGGGGAAGGATAAGTTTTTTGACCCTTTATTTTTAAGCTGCCCCTGAGATAATTCCACAAGTAAGACACATGTTGTCCGAGAAATGTGTAAAAGATTCCAGAGAAAGAATCAGAAGAATTGAATCAATTGTATAAACAATTAAAACAGCAATGTAGCGACTGGGATTTGCCAGCTACAGCTAAAAACCTTTTTGTATATCTGATGCAAGAGATTGCTACAGAACTAGGAATATCCAAATGCTGGGTTTGTGAGGGGCTCAGAATGGCTGAGAGGTGGCCATGGAGAGGTGAGAGTCTAGCTCCAGAGCAATTTTTAAAGTGGAATCATACTCAAATCTCCAAGACATTAAAATGACCTGGAGGATGGATTTTGGGTCACCAAGGAATTGGGACAGTTTGTGTAACTTGAGAAGGAAAGAAATACAATGAAGTGGTAAGATATACCCCTTGTACATCTACCCTGGCAGCAAATTCAGATAATAATACAAAAACCTGGCAAACAAAAACTCCTGCTGGATACTGGGGAATAATAAAAGAAACTAATTGTGAGTGGGATAACAATATTGATGTGTGTTGGTATAAAAGTCCTGGAGATAACCCTTACCGATCCATAAGTAACCTAAAATTTTATTTGGAACAACCAGGTACAACAAGTAACAAATGGAAAGCCCCTCATGGGATATATTGGATTTGTGGACAAAGAGCATATAGTGAATTACCCCAAAAGTGGAAAGGAACTTGTACCTCAAGAATTATACAACCCTCCTTCTTTGTTATACTGAGGTCCAGGAGTAATATGTTAGGAACACCACTTTACGAAACACTAGAAAGGAATAAAAGGGACTTGAACTTTGACTTTCCAAAGGCAGGGGGAAACCAAAAATGGGGTGAGGATGAATGGCCTGCAGAGAGAATAATAGCATATTATGACCCAGCCTCTTGGGATGAAGATGGATCTTGGGGATACAGAACCCCAATCTATCTATTGAACCAGTTAATAAGGCTACAAGTCGTAGTTGAAGTAGTTTCAAACCATACCTCTGCTGCCCTGAAATTGCTGGCTAGGCAGCATTCGCAAATGCGAGCATTTGTATATCAAAATGGAATTGCTCTGGACTATCTGTTAGCTGAAGAAGGAGGAGTTTGTGGAAGGTTTAATGAATCTGAATGTTGTGTGGAAATAGATGATCATGGGGAAGCCATTACTAAAATTGCTGAGGAAATTAAAAGAGTAGCACATGTACCAGTCCAGAAATGGAATTCCATTCTGAAGACTGACTGGTGGGATACCCTTTTTGGAGCCACTTGGTGGAAAAAGTTAGGATTTATGATATTGTGTTCTACATTAGGATTATGGTTTTTATCTTGTATGATTCCATACTTTATTAGACTTATTCATTCAGTAATCCAAGGAATGCAAGTTACAGCCATACCCACTCATCCAGAATGAGCAGAAAGAGGGAAACCAAACTCTTTGATGATATTAAAGGCAAATTCTACAGGCACTCGAAAGGTAAAAAAAGGTTAACTGAACAAAAAGAAACTATAATAGCTCAGGAGATGTTAACCAAATTTGAAAGAGAGAGTGAAAAGCTTGATGCAGCAAGACAAAAGTTAGAAAAATTAGAAATGGAAATCAGGAGAACAAAAGGAACAGAATTAAGAATATAAAAAAGTACTAAAATTGAGAAGCATGAATCAATGTGATCAGTAAGAGAAATGGGGGATTGTAATAAATGGAATTGATTCATGCTAACTAAATTGTAACTGTTAGTAGAGTTATTATTAGAAGCGATCAAGAATCAGTGTTATAAAGCAGATGTACCCCTTTGCAGATGTTACATGTCAAAATTAAGGTACAGGATGTAGTTTAGAAGATAAATGGTGTCTCAAGACCAAAACGGCCTTGAGATGGACCAAAATTAGAATGAATCTAGGCATTGGGCCTAAAGACTAGAAAATATAAGGCTAATTAGTAGACTAACATAGCACTTATTACACACGCACAAACCTGTAAGGTTATCCAAAGGACAATGAGGAAGAGGAGAAGCCTTCGCAAAACAACCCCCAAAAAGAAGACTGAAGACCCCCTAACAACAAGTGAGGCATGCACCGTGAAAAAACGTGATGTAAAGTCAGAAAAATCAGAAAGAGGAAGAAACTTATGGCAAACATTAATGAATACTTATAAGCATACAGTATATAAGTTTAGCTTGAAGTCCTTTGTTTTGTACATGAGGTGGGGTGAGAAGCCACCCCCACCCCCCCCACCCCCCCCCATACCCTGGTCGGTTTTGCTTATGCCTTAACCATTTGTAACCACAGGCCAATTATATTCACACACATATATGTATAGAAATATATATCTGAATATATCTACTTAATTGTATCTTTCTTACTAAATTGTGTTCTTTTACTTAATTGTATTTTTTATTATTTTGTATTCAATTTATTGAAGTATTTTATCAATTAATTAGATTGATTGTTTGGAAATTTGAAAGTCATTTATAACAGGTAGTAGTAAGTGATTGGATAAAGAATGCCGCAGTGCAGCGTGCAGGTGTTGGGTCGTTGGGTCACTAAGAAAAATAATTTACTTGGCATTTGTTAATTGGGTAAATGGACATATAAGAAACCTTGAAGAAGATCTTTGTTAGCCATTTTACACCTTTCTATATCTTAGTGCACGTAGCTCCTTGTACCTTGTATGCATGTAATGCAGATAAAAGAAGAATAAACAGGGTCTCAGTCCAAGGGGAAAAAAGAACCCAACCACAAGTGTCCCATCAGGACAGAGGCTCAATCCGCAATAAAAGGGGACTTTGTTCCAGCTTTTCCCTTGGACCAGCATGCAGCAAGCACACCTGGGCCCATTCAGATCTCTGTGTGGGCTGGCAGTCAGCTTCTGTAGCGAATTTAAAGCTTTTACTCTACTTTCCACAGCAAATAACGGACCTCACCCAGCTGCACCAAACCCCAAATTTCACTCTAAAAATAACCATTTGCATTTTCCTCCATTCAAGCCCTGAAGAAAACAAACTTCACTTGCTTGAGCTGGTGGCACGGTGTCCTCCAAGACCGTTCATGAGTAGGACAATATTCCAGGGGAAGACCGGCAAACCCGAAGTTCACTGATGCTTAGGAAGCTTTGCAAAACCTTCCCACCTGCGGTGGTGTTGCACCCTCCTGAGCTCCTGGAGCCCTCACTCACCTCAGGTGCAGTTTGGACAGGAAGGGGATGGTTCAGTTTGTGCAATGTGGGGACAGGAGGAAGGGAAGACTTTGCACACACTGTCACGAGGGCAGGGCTGTTTTTGTTTATGGTGCCACGCGGTAGTAGTACATAATCTTTGATCTCATGTGAGGGAGGGAGGTGCTGAAGGGCAAAAATTCCCTGTGGTAAGGACATCTTCCACTCACACAGCACGGCAAGTGAAGGGGAAAGTGCAATCTATCTTTCCTGGAAGGTGTTCAGCTTTTAACAAAATAGTTTTGCTGAAGATGAGCCTAGGCAGTGGTGAGTTAGAGCATTTTATCAAACTCCCAGAGTATCCTCACATCTGTTTTGACACAATTTCTCTTTTTTTTTTTTCATTGTGAATGCTTTCTCCTGCCCTGCTGCCTCCTGCTTGGAGTTCTACGCGCAGCAGAGTCCCAGAGTTTTCTCAGCAGGCCTGTGCAGCGAGTTCTGAGCCAACGTGTGGCTCTGCTGTCATCCCAAATCTGCACTTTCCTTGCCCAGCCTGAGCGCAAGTGGGGCATGTGCTGGGCGTGGCTGGAGATTTTCATGACCAAAATCCTCCAGCGTCATCACATTTACATCTGCCCATTGCTTTGGATAGCACAAATCACAAACCACCCATCTCAGCTGATAAATGTCATTTCTTGCAGATTGCTGCAGCTGCACAGCTGATCCACAAATACACATGAATCAATTTCAGTTGAAAAATGTCATTTACTACAAATTGCTACACCTGCGCTGACAATACAGAACTATAAAAATCTCAATTAAGTTTAAAAAATTAATTTATTATATTAGCACAACAATGCCACGTAAAAATATACAAATACCAACTTCAGTTAGCAAAAACTTAACTTATTGCTAACCTCTACAAGTCACTATAGACAAAGATCAACGAAGTGTTTAACAACTTAATTTATTACAGATTTCTACAAGCTTACAGCCCATATAGAAATACAAAAATATCAGTTCTCTCCCTCTAAATAACCCTGTACTAAGAATTCAATAGATAGAATTATACAACTATACCACTTCATACATGTTTAAATAGAACTAAATACATCTATATATACATATATAACAATCTACAGATGGAAATTCCAATTAAATATTACATATTTCATACAATATATATATACATATAGATATATAAAACAAAACTATCTGAAAATATACAAATGTCACTGTCCCAATCTAAATATCCATACAACTGCATCAGTACAAATATACACCTATACATCTGGATACACATGTAAAAAGAATTATATTTAGAAATAGATCAATGTACATATAAAAATAGATGTACCTACCTATATAAATACCAGTAAACCTATTTAAACAGCCATATATACCTGTGGGAAGCTAGGGCCCAGCGCTCGGAAGATATCGGGATGTAACGGAAAGATAGTCACCCCCCTCCTCCACAGTGTATGGTAATTGCCCCTTAATTAGCCAATAGCACCTAGCTGTGATGAAAGCAGATGGGAGTAACACTGTGAACCTAGGTTATAAAGTGTCAAATTCTTCAGCAATAAACGCCATTCCTGCCATCCATCACATTGGTGTTGTGTGCAGATGGACCAAGTGGCCTGAACATGGTCACCGTGCTGCTCCTGAACCAGGGTGTCTGCCTCACGTAAGGCAGCATATACCTACAACCACATCAATAGAAATAGGTACCTACACAACTCTATACACAGGAAATAGAACTGAAGACAGTTATAACAACAAACTTGTACACTTAGGTACATGTATGGCCATATATGCAATTACAAACATATATGTACATATACACACACATATATACATATCATACATCCATAAATATAACAACAGACATACAGAAATATTCCTATACAAATAGCAACACACATATGTAAATATTCACGTAATTATCACTGTCTATGTGCAAGGCCATACATCTCTAAACAGAGCTATAACCAGAGGGATCCCAGCCTCCCCATCTTCTAAGCCTCTCCCTCGGTCTTTTCCTCCCATGCAGAGCAGCTCTCCTGGACAGGGACAGCAGATGGGGACATCTGGGAGGCAAAGGGAACACCCAGTCAGTATTGGGACCTTTGCCTTGGCAGCACCTGCCCTTCCAGCAGGGAAGGGAAAAATCTCAGAGCCTCCCCAGGAGGGCTGAAAGAACAAGCAGGCCGAGCGGGCCAGCGTGTGGCGAACGCAGGCACGGCAGGACTGTCCCGCAGCCCCCGGCAGCCCGGCACAGCTCCTGGGCCCTGCTGGCACAGCTGCCTTGCACAAGGACAGCCCCTGTGCCGGCTGGGGCAGCAGCGCTGAGCAGCCCCAGCACGGGCAGGGGCCGCTCCTGCTCAGCCAGGCAGCGCCCAGGCCCAAAGCCCACGCCACCCTCAGCCCTGCCCGGCCTCACCGGCCCTGTGGCCTCACCCAGGCTCTCGGGGTGGCAGCAGCACATCCCTGTTCACTGCTCTTGCTCGAGGCCTTCAGCTTCTCCCTGCTGGCTCCTGGCAGTGTCTGGCTTCCTCAAGGTCTTCAGGGCAGCTGTGGCAAAAGTGGAGGCTCTGGAATTGGTTCCAAGGCCTGGCAGAGCTGCAGTCCCTGACCCCTCTCTGCTCCCTGCTGGCCCCCTCCATCCCCTCAGCCCCGCCGTCCTCTCGGCAAACCCCCAGCCCCTCCTTCAGTTTCTTCGGCCCCTCACAGGCCTCTCACCCCGCTCAGTCCCTTCTGACCCGTTCTGTCCCCTCAGACTCTGCACCCCCCTCAGCCTGCGCCTCTGTCACCTCAGTGCCACCATCGCCCTCTGCTCCCCCACAGCCCTCAATGCCCCCAGCAGCCCAAGGTCACTGTCCCTTCAGCATCACCGCCTCCTCGGCCCCCTCAGTCTCACCGTCCCTCAGCAGCTCCTCAGGGGACAGTGCCTGGGGCCACCGGCAGCTCCCACCGCTCCAGGGACAGCCGGGGCTGGAACTGCTGCTCCACCTGGCCCGGCCCCAGCTCGGACCCAGCACGGGAAGAGGGGACAGAAGGGGCACAGGGGGAAAAACAAGAGATGAAAAAGGCAGCCAAGGGGGGGAAAGAGGTTAAAATGCAGCCTAGGCCTACACAGCTCAATCTATGTACCTAAACATCCATATAGCTCTAACTAAATAACTATGCACATTTATAAATATAACTGTGTGTTCATATGAATGTTACTCTCTACATATATAAATGCAAATCTGAAAATCTATAAATGTAACTACATACATAGAAATAAAATTCTATCACATCCATAACTATACAGATGTATAAATAGATACACATATAAATACAACTCTATCAATCTATACTTGTAACTATATGGATAAATAAATAAAGATAAAAAATCTCTAAATATATCTATAAACAGAGGGATGTCACCTGCCTGATGGTCACAGGCTCTCCCTCTGATCCTTCTTCCCACGCAGGGCAGCCCTTCTGGCAAGGTAGATCACATGGATATCTGGGAAGGAAAGGCAACTCTGAGTCGATGCTGGCCTCCGTGTATCTTTCCCTTTGGAAGTAAACTATCCTGCTAGCAAAGGCTGTAAAAGATGGCCTGAGAGGCACACTCTCACTTGAGAATCTGAAGCCTGCTCTTTAAAGAACAGGGATCTTTCCAAGTTTTCCAGTCTCCTGAAGTTTTGAAGTATGGCAATCAATTCACAACACTCACAGTGCAAATGGCACCCACGAGAGCTTGAAACACAGACAGTCCCAGCTCCCACAAAGAAGCCCAGCCTTGTTCTTTCTCTGGGCTGACGCAGAGACGTCAGTCCTCACTGCAGTGGCTGAAGCTGAAGGTTGCTGTGAGTTGTGACCCAATTGGGACACGCAGGTTGGTGACACAACTCCCACTAGCTCAGGTTTATTCCCGGCTCTCTTGCCACAGCAGAGGACTCAGTGTCAGCGCCTCTGGAAAAGCATGGAGGGGCAGGGCTCGGGGAAGGTGTGCCAGTGCAGGATTTGAACTAAAGGCACCAGGAAGCACCAACCCTGCAGACAAGAACTCAACTCTTCTGATCTCCCTTCCTGTCAGAGGCAGGCTCAGAGCAGCTGTCTCACATCTCTCTAAACCAGGGCAGGCTCACTCCTTACCAAGCTCCTTGGGCTCCTGGGAAATGTTCACACAGCTCCCGCAACCAGGCAAAGCTCCCTCTGCTGCAGCCTTGTTCATAGCCTCCCCTCCTGAAGACCCACGGGCAACACTAGTATTGACCTGAAAAGAAAAACCGAAAGAAGGAAATGCAAAGATCAACCAATATATTCTGCAGGGATACAATCAGAGCCTGCCGTATTTCCTTCTGTGCACGAACAAATTGCTTTTGAAAACTGGTATGCGGGAGTTTGCAGAAGAAAAAGGGTTGTGAGAAATGAACTTGTAAAAATTCGTAGAAATCTAAATAAATGTATATAACAATAATGATATAAAATATAAAGTGCAGTATGACACACAAGCCCTTCCCAGATCTAGCCACGAATTCCCACTCAAAGGATAACGATCCTAGCCGGCGCCCATCAACAAAAAGAATAGACAGGACGCGGCCCATCAAGCTGACAGAAAAAAAACTCCTCAAACTGACAAGGACAGGCTCGGTGACCATCAACAGGGAAGAATAGACAGGACACGAAACATCAAGCCAAAACGGAGAGGCTCCGACGAGATATTCATCACCGGACCTGAACACCTCGCCTTGCGGGCTACCGTTGGGGGAAGCCATCAAGTAAACAAAAGGAAAAATCCAGCCGAAATATCCATCGGCTCCAACCCGGATCCAGCCATCCCATCCGGATGGCCTGAACCACAAGAGCCACTCAGAATTTCTTTACATATGAGGAGACTCGGTCCGGACGTCCATTCGACTCTATTCTCCAACGCCAGGAAATCAATTCATACGACAATCAAGGACTGTTGATGAATGGTGCCTGCCTGGAATTTGGCCTCAAGGCTAAAAATCCCTATAAAAACCCCGGACAGTTTACCCTCCTTCGTGGATTTGGGAACACCTATACCTTTGGGTATAGACCCCTGTCCACCCAGCGCTGCGCTGTTTGTTTTATTGTGGTTTTCCCTCATTGTTTATTTTTTTATAGAAATTGTTTTATAATAAATTGTTTTTATTTAACCCAAATCTGCCTTTGCATTTATAACAGATTGGTGCCGTGACTCGGATCGGAGAAACTGCGGGGAATCTCGCTGCCCAGGACGGGTATCCCCGCTGATTTTGGCGGCCTGGTGAGTTGAGAACCCCCGTAGTTCATTCCGATATCCGAACCAAATTTAGGCGGAGGTAAAAACCACAATAAAAAGGATAAATCCGGATCGGAGAGCTCGGAAGGCACGGAGCCTTCGGAAGCCGCGGCTTACTTTGCTCGTAAAACGTCTAGTGCACACAAGGGACACCCACGCAGGAAAATAGCTGTAAGTACTGCTGGTTGAGCGGGCGATCGGGCGAGTGTGTGAGACGTGATCTGATCACGAAGCGAGTGCGGACTTCAAGGTCGCGTTTCCATCCTCCCGCGAGGGAATTGGCCGGCCGCGAAGGAAGCGATACAGAGTGAAAGTTTTTTTTTTTTCCCTCGACACACACTCGTAAAACCTGAGACCAAAGGGTGTCTCGGGAACTGATCGCAAGGTACTAAGAGGGGAAGGGACGTCTTGTCGAGCTCGAGGCTGGTAAACCCTCTTAGTAACGGACCCAGAGAGAGGTCCAGGGAAGAATCAAAAGTTCCGATTACAAGAGACCTCAGCTCAGCTCGCTGAAAGGTGAGTATCGGCAAATTTTGATTCCTAAGTACACAACGCAGAAACTGATATCGACTCCCGGAGAAGTCGAAGAAAGGTAAGAATATATTTGCGAAGTATAGGGCAGAAAAAGAGTAAGCTTCAAGGAAGAAGCACAGGAAAAGATTCCTCCGATCAGGGGGAGGAATCACCAGACATCCCACTGGAAAGTCCCTTGGGGTGGATGCTAAAACACTAGGAAGATTGTCCCCAGAGGAAGGGGAAATCAAAGGAGAAATTAATACATTATTGTATGGAGGTTTGGGGAGGACAGGAGTTGAGAAGTCACCTCACTTGGCCAGCGTTAGGCACATTTGAAAAATGGACGTGTAACAAGTTGTTCTCCTATGTGGAGAACAAAGTCCCCTCAGATCCTGAGGAGAGGGAATACGCTAAGCTCTGGGTAAATGTCAGAGTAGGGCTATTCCCAATAAAGCAAAAAGAAAAACGTGAGTCGAGAGCTGAGTCCTGGGAACCCCTCGATCACTTACCACCCCCGTATCGAGGACCAGCGGGACCTTCCTCTGCAGATCAAGTAATGCCCACAGCACCCTTGGGCCCCCGAGACCAACCCACTGAGATACGTGTGTCTCAAGCGGGAGGGTCGGGGCCAGCAGCAAGGCCGGCGGCCCTCCCTTTTAGCCCGCCTGTAAACACCGTAACCACAGCAACCTCCTCGGAGGTTTTTTCTGCGCAAGGCTGGGGAACACCCTATCCATCCCTGCCGGTCCAGCCGCCACAACCGGGACCCTCCCATACAACGGAGGGGACTCCTCCCTTCAACCGGGTGACGGCAGAATTCCCACCATTAATAACAGGGAGGCAACACACAATCACCAATTCCCCTCCCGCAAGTAGAACCCGTTTAAGAGCGAGAATGATAGATAATGAATGGGGAGAGAGTGAAGAGGGGCACCGGTTGTTCCCTCTTAGGGAAGTACCGACGGCCCCTGGAGTGATCAGTTTTGTGAATGTCCCCCTTAACTCTGGAAATGTAAGAACATTTAAAAAAGAGATGGGGCGGTTGTTAGATGACCCTCTCGGAGTGGCTGAGAGGTTAGATGAATTTTTAGGGAGTAGCATTTATACCTTTGACGATCTTATGGCAATCCTGAGATCACTGTTTAATCCGGAGGAAAGAGAAATGATTAAACAAGCCGGGATCAGAGACTGGGACAGACGCAATCCACAGGGGATGCCAGGTAACCAGAAATGGCCTAGCGCAAGCCCGAGCTGGAATGCACAAACAGAGGAAAGCAGATAGAACATGATGGATTTAAGGAGCATGATTGTACAAGGTATAAGAGAAGCGGTCCCTAGGGGCCAGAATATTAGCAAAGTTTTTAGAGAGTGTCAAGGAAAAAAAGGAACCACCCACTGAATAGATCGAGAGATTACGGCGAAGTTTACAAATTTACTCTGAGACTGACCCGAACTCTCCTGTGGGGGAGGTTCTGTTAAAAAACACAATTCGTTGCTAAATCTTGGGAGGACATTAAGAGAAAATTAAAAAAGATCGAGGAGTGGCAAGATAAAAACCTCCAGGAGCTCCTAAGGGAAGCTCAAAAAAAGTATACATGAGGAGAGAAGATGAGAAGCAGAAATTGCAGGCTAAGGTTTTAGTAACTGCAGTAAAAGAAATCCAGAAACAAGAACAGATGCAGGGTAAGTTTAAAACACTACCCGGAAAAAGTCGAGGTTCTCACTGGGCAGCCCCGGCCCCACGGAGAGAGAGCCCGGAATGCTACTACTGTAAAAAGGTAGGACACGTTCAGCGGAATTGTAAACAAAGAATAAAAGATGAGAAAATTTTTCAAGAAGATTAAGAGTGTCAGGGGCTCTTTAATTTAGAGACCAGAACATCCAAGAAGCCCTTGATAAAATTAAAAGTGGGCCCCTAACGACAAGAAGTAAGTTTTCTTGTAGATACTGGGGCAGAGAAAAGTACCCTGCAGAAATTGCCATACGGATGTGTGGCTAGCAGAGAAAAAGTTTTTGTAATCAGTGCAAAGGGAGACCCCTTTGAAGTACCTATAATAAAAGATGTGGAAATAGAATCTGAAAATAAAATTTGCTTAGGGAATTTGCTATTAGTAGAAGAAGCAGATTACAATTTACTGGGAAGGGACATGATTGTTGCTTTAAGAATTAATATCTTGATTAAAAATTCTGAATTAGTGGTGAAAATATTTAAGTTGACTCCTAAAAATGAAGAGAAAATAAACCCTGAAGTATAGCATTCAAAGAGAGAAGGGAGTTGAAACAAATAATTGATGACCTCCTAAACGGGGATACTTTAGAGCCTTGCATGTCTCAACACAACACCCCCATCCTGGCTGTAAAAAGACGGATGATAGCGTCCGATTAGTCCAGGACCTACGAGCGGTAAACGCTAGGACCCGGACTAGATTCCCAGTGGTGGCCAACCCCTATACTTTACTAAATAGACTCACACCAGAAGATGTGTGGTATAGTGTGATTAATTTGAAAGATGCTTTTTAGACTTGCCCTCTAGATGAAAGGAGTAGAGATTATTTTGCATTTCAGTGGGAGGACCCAGATAAAAACCGTAAGCAACAGCTAAGGTGGACGGTCCTCCCCCAGGGGTTTGTGGAGTCTCCGAACCTTTTCGGACAAGCTTTAGAACAAATGTTAACCCAATTTGCTCTTGAAGACAGGACAAAGCTTTCACAGTATGTAGATGACTTGCTAATAGCTGGACCGACTGAAGAGAGTGTGAAGAAAAGCACGATTGCCTTGTTAAACTTTCTAAGAAAGAAAAGTTTGAAAGTATCAAAATCCAAGCTGCAATTCACAGAGCCTGAAATAAAAAATAAAATACCTCAGACATTAGATATCTCAAAGAAAAAAATTAGACCCGAAGAGGGTAGCAGGCATCCTTGTATTGCCTGCACCAAAAACAAAAAGGCAAATTAGACAAATTCTAGGGCTCTTAAGATATTGCAGGCAGTGAATTGAGGGTTTCAGTGAAAAAGTGAAGTTTTTGTATGAAAGATTAAATACTGACAAGCTGAAGTAGACTGAACAGAATGAGTCTAATTTCCAGAAATTAAAAACTGTTCTTATGACTGCCCCAGTACTAACTCTACCAGATACGAATAAAGAATTCCAGTTGTTCGTGAATGTGAGTAAACAAACAACACAGGGAGTCCTGACTCAGGAATGGGCAGACAAAAGGAAGCCTATAGGCTTCAAAGATCTTAGATCCAATCAGTCGGGGTTAGCCTACGTGTTTACCAGCAATTGTAACAGTGGCTCTGTTAATAAGAGAAGCAAGGAAAATAACTTTTCCTCCCCTAGTAGTTTACACTCCCCACGATGTGAAAAACATATTGCAGCAAAAAGCAAAGAAGTGGCTGACTGATTCCAGGCTTCTAAAATATGAAGCCATCTTAATCAGCTCACCCGGTTTAGAATTGAAAACCACTGCACAAAAATCCTGCTCAGTTTCTATTCAGAAAAATTAGTACATGATTGTTCTAAAATCGTAGAGCTGCAGACCAGATAAGTTACATCAACGCAAACTGTGATTGTTTTCCATTTATACATTTTAAATGTGCTTGTTGTAAACAAATTTGAGTAACCCACTGTTGGGGAGAGTACAAACCTAAGAGATTGTGTACCAATTGTCTGACTAAAGAACAGGAGCTGACTAGCCGTTTCTTAATACTTGTCACCCGGGCGGGGTTTTTAGAACTTAACTATCCTGAGTGGTACCTGCTTTTTCAAAAGGGGATTAGAGGTAAATTAGACTCCAAAGCAAAAACTTTAAAAATTGAGTGCCAAAAGACAGTCAAGGTACCGAGCAGGACAGACACAATTAAGTCGTCTCGGTGGGCTGCTTTCAAGAGAAGGTACGCCATAAGGACTACAAGGGCCCCTGAAGAATATCCTTGCTGCCGAGAAGATGGTAATCCCCGCCGTATATTTCTATACGGGCGAAGGGCAAGGCAGAGGGATACACCGGTGGGGAATCCTGACTGTCCTGAGTCTAGCCGTGTGCTTAGCCGAGAGAATGATTCCCGAAGTACCTCCGGGGGAGTGTGAGCAGTGTCAAACTGCCACAGATACCAGACGAATAGTTAACTACTGTCCTCCGGAACGTTGTTTGTCTAACAGCACTCAGTATAATCTTTGTGAATTAAAGGGGAAGGTCTAGTGTTACCACTCAGGGGCAAGGCTTAAGAACGGGCAGTCTAAAACTCCTATGAAAAGAAAGACTGAAACTTCCCATTTCAGGTATAGGAGAGAAGTGGGAATGATTCCCCCAATTCCAATCTGCAGTCAATGTAACAAAACGGTCTGGATAGGGGGGAAAAGACAATCCACCTTTTTGGCATATTATGCGGTTAACCCTTTATGTTACAATAAAGCGAATTTGAAAATGTGTACCATGGGAGAGAAGGTATATTGAGAAGGTAGAAATTTAAAACATGAAGAAAAGGCTTTTTTTAATAATGAACCGATAATCCTTGATTTGTTAAAAAGTAGTGATGACCGGGTATGTTTGCAATTCAACCAAGTATTCTGCTTCTCCAGGGATAAGGAAGGGGTGGACCCTGAAAACAAAATAAAACAACTAACCCTAGAGTTAAAGAGGCAAGAAGCGGAAGCTCGGAAAAAGAGGCTAGAACAGGAGAGGCTTAACTCTCTTAGTGAACATTATGAGCAATTAGAGAAACAATACAGCAATTGGGGGTTGCCAAACCCCAACCAGAATCTTTTCATAGATCTAATGCAAGAAATAGCCACAGAATTAGGTCTATCTAACTGTTGGATCTGTGGCGGTTTAAAATCAGCTGAAAGATAGCCTTGGAAGGGAGAGGAACTAACCCCAGAGCAACTTCTAAAAATGAGAAGGCTCTAAAATATCAAAAACAAAACAAAGACCAGAGGGATGGGTTATATAGACCAAAGAATAATCGGTACTGTCTGCATTAGCAGAGAGGGAAAAGAATTCACTGATTTAGTAGGCTATACCCCGTGTGTAAGCACACTCACGGTGAATTCGGAAAGCAAAACAAAAACCTGGCAACCTGAACCACCCGCGGGCTATTGGAGTTGCTCCCGGGGGAATAACTGTGAATGGATGGAAATAATTGAACTTTGCTGGTACAAAAACTCTGGGGCCAATCCCTTCCATGAGCTAATAGGATTGAAGGAATATTGGGATGATCCGGCAAAGTTGAACAAGGGTTGGGAAGCTCCTGATAGTATATATTGGATATGTAAAAAAGGCATACAGCGAGCTACCCAGAAAATGGAAAGGATCCTGCACACTTGGAATAATTCGGTCCTTTTTCTTTACTCTACCTAAAACAGAGAGTAAATCATTGAGCCCCTCTCTTTGAGACATTAAACAGACAAAGGAGGGAATTAAAACGGAAACTACCAATAGCGGGAGGCAACCAGAAGTAGAACGAGGAAGAATGACCTGCCAAAAGGATCATTCAATATTACGGGCCCGCTACTTAAGCAAATGATGGCAGCTGGGGTTACAGAACCCCCATTTATCTCCTCAACAGACTTATCAAGTTGCAAGCGGTGGTAGAGATAGTTTCCAACCACACTTCAGAAGCCCTAGAACTCCTAGCCAAACAACATTCACAAATGAGAGCTTTTGTGTACCAAAACAGACTAGCTCTCGATTATTTGCTAGCCGAGGAGGGAGGAGTGTGTGGCAGATACAACGAATCCGAGTGTTGTATAGAAATAGACGATTACGGAGAAACAATAAAAGGATTAGCTGCTGAAATTAAAAAAGTAGCTCATGTGCCAGTCCAAAAATGGAATTCAATCCTACAAGCCTCCTGGTGGGACCAGATATTCGGGCAAGGGGCTTGGTGGAAGAAGCTAGTATTTTTCATCACTTGTTCAGTTGCCGGAATCATTTTCCTTCCCTGCTTAATTCCTTGCTTCATCAGACTAATTCACTCTGTTGTGCAAGGAATGCAGATTGCCACACTTCCAATTGATCCTGAGAAAGCGCAAGGGAGACCCACTCCTCTCTCTAAACTAATGAAATTAGAGGAGGAAAAAGAAAACGAAAATGTGATTAAAGCCTTAAAGAATTTTGAAAATAAATATAACTTGGCACAAGCATATAGTGAGAATTCGTTAACGGACTGGGAAGAAGATGAATGTGAGTAAAAAAAATTATAGTCCTCCCCTGCAGAATTGGATGAAATAACACGAATTTTTAATGTAATGAATTATTAGGCGGGGGACTGTGAGAAATGAACTTGTAAAAATTCGTAGAAATCTAAATAAATGTATATAACAATAATGATATAAAATATAAAGTGCAGTATGACACACAAGCCCTTCCCAGATCTAGCCACGAATTCCCACTCAAAGGATAACGATCCTAGCCGGCGCCCATCAACAAAAAGAATAGACAGGACGCGGCCCATCAAGCTGACAGAAAAAAAACTCCTCAAACTGACAAGGACAGGCTCGGTGACCATCAACAGGGAAGAATAGACAGGACACGAAACATCAAGCCAAAACGGAGAGGCTCCGACGAGATATTCATCACCGGACCTGAACACCTCGCCTTGCGGGCTACCGTTGGGGGAAGCCATCAAGTAAACAAAAGGAAAAATCCAGCCGAAATATCCATCGGCTCCAACCCGGATCCAGCCATCCCATCCGGATGGCCTGAACCACAAGAGCCACTCAGAATTTCTTTACATATGAGGAGACTCGGTCCGGACGTCCATTCGACTCTATTCTCCAACGCCAGGAAATCAATTCATACGACAATCAAGGACTGTTGATGAATGGTGCCTGCCTGGAATTTGGCCTCAAGGCTAAAAATCCCTATAAAAACCCCGGACAGTTTACCCTCCTTCGTGGATTTGGGAACACCTATACCTTTGGGTATAGACCCCTGTCCACCCAGCGCTGCGCTGTTTGTTTTATTGTGGTTTTCCCTCATTGTTTATTTTTTTATAGAAATTGTTTTATAATAAATTGTTTTTATTTAACCCAAATCTGCCTTTGCATTTATAACAGGGTCATCACGCTTGGCAATAAGATCTGGGCAGTTCCAAAAAATCCACCCTCCCCACCTCCAGTCTGCCCTTCCTCAATAATAAATCTACCGATGCAATGGGTCTGCATATTAAATGAAATAAGAGAAATTCTTTGGCAAAGTTGTAGAATAATATGCAAAAAGGCCTGTGCCAATGCAGAAACTGAACACTCCAGACCAGTCTGGGAAGAGACCTGACTTAAGAAAAAAGGGATTACAAAGTCAAAGAAGGAATCTGTCAAATACAAAGACTAATGGGCCCTGATTGAACTGCTCTTCAAACACAGGAGGAGCCCCTGGGCTTAAAGGAGTCCTTAACCATTTCATGTCCAGCACCAACATTGTCCTTCTCACCAATCACACAAGTCATGGGGCCTCAAAACCAATACATCTGCCCCCTGAAGACTCCATGGCTCACACACTTAATCCCTTCTTCCTAACAAGGAGGTCTGGGCCCCAGAGGCCTTCAACAGTCAAAAACACTGACTTCTCAAACACGGTCCAAGAGCTACCAAGGCTGATGCTGTTGAGCGTGGGGATGACACTCAACCCATGGATTGGGCACTAAGGATGGAGTCCTGACAGCTCCTGGCACAGGGATGTGCTCCTCCCACCACAGCCCTAAGCAGAACCGTCTCATGCAGGCTGCAGCTTTGCAGGGGCTGCCTGGGAACACACATCTCTTCCCACAAGGTGACTGAGCTCTGGAACATGGAGAGCAAGACTGGCCAGTTTGCCCAGCTGAGGATTTCCCAGATGGAAACTGGACTGCAGGCACCAGGTTACTGAGAGGGCAAGAAAGCTGCAGCTCCAGCCCATCCCCACACACAGCTCTGGGAACGCCTACACGCACAGCAGGGCTCACACAGCAGCAGCAGCAGCTGCAGGAGCAGCTGCAGCCCAGCCCTTGCTTTGCCTTGGCCTTCCAGCCCAAGAGAGGCAGAGCCCACATCTGCTGCTGGCACCTCTCGCATGCCCCTCCTACTCTGCCTTCAGTGGCAATTCTCCAAATGCCCTTCTCTTCTTTCCCATCAAACAAAGCCTGTTAGAACCCACAAAGCTTCCACTTCCTCCCCACAAATGCCCCTGCACGAGGGATTCTTCCCAGAAAAAGGAGCATCCAAACCTGGCAAACACCTCTCATCCTCACCTAAGGGGTATCCCCCCTTTTCATTCCCTCTTCCTTAGCAAATCTTGCTTTACCAAGCAAATCCTTCCCTGTCCGTTCGCAGCTGAATTCAAGAAGCCTTTGCTTCTCAGCCATGCAACACCATTCAGAAGCTCTCAGTCCAGCCCCTTTCATCCCTGTCCAATGGAGTTACCTGAGCAGAGGGAGACCTTTCAGGCAGAGATGGTGAAAGCATCTCCTCCAGTGTCTCAAGAACGAGGTCCAGATCCAGTGGTGGCAATTCCTCTTCGCCAGGAGCACTCCATACCCAGCTTGGGGCTGTCCATGCTGCATAACCAGCACTGCCAGCTGGAGCACTGGGGACTGAAGTGCCCTTGGCTGCTGGAAGAATCCAAAAACATCAGTGAGGCTCCAAAATGAGGCTTTGGGACGCAGAGCTTTATTGCTGCCTTGGATCAAACAACACAGAAAGCGCACAGCAACCTCAATTCCAGAAAGGTATTCAAACTTCCCAGGGAACTGGAAGAGTGAGCTCTTCCCCTTAAAAAAGTATTTATCCCAATTGACATGTACATAGATTAAAGTATGGCTTGTGAAACTGATATAGACATACACACAGACATAATCTCCTTTAATCACAGCCTTTTGCATCTTCCCAGCAGCTTTGGGATTTGGCTGCTTGAGTTTCTCATCACAAGAGACCACAGAAAGTGCATTCACCCAGGAAGAGCCCAGATCTTCAGGCACACACTGAGAAGTTAAACTGTGAGTTTATTCTAAAAGTAACCTTGTGGGTGAGGCTATAATCTGCAGCTGTTCTGAG
The DNA here is from genome assembly GCF_049639895.1 of Pseudopodoces humilis. Classification (NCBI taxonomy): domain Eukaryota; kingdom Metazoa; phylum Chordata; class Aves; order Passeriformes; family Paridae; genus Pseudopodoces; species Pseudopodoces humilis. The sequence continues at coordinate 13,568,492 of NC_142203.1, forward strand.
GCACACAAAGCTCATTTCAATAGCACAACCTGATTTACAGGGCAGACAGTCTGAAACACCTGCAATATCCTATCAGGGTCTCAGATTGGCTTCATTCCAACAAACAAGGGTGTTCACCTAACACTGACCACTTGTCAGGCAATATTTTTCACTTTGCCCTTTCACCTCAGCAGACAGGCTGCCTGGAAAATGGCCAGAACAGCCTCCAAACCTGCAGGAAGGACAGGAAAAGCAGACAGACAATCTTTCTGTTTTTAAGGTCCCTTTTCCTAAGCAACTGGACACTTTCTACCTGATTCTCACTTGAGATCTACCCATGAGAGAGCATTGTTGGAAAACAGTGCAAAGGGTCACTCTCCAAGTCCTCTTTGAAAAGAAAGTGTAGATGCCCTTTCCCTACCTGATGGGTCGTAGACTGGTGAGTGCTGCTTTGAAGATGGGCAGCTGCTGCCTTCTGGAGAGGCCATGGAAATACTCTGATGGTCTATGGGAATGAGTGGAACTGTTAGCTCAGGATGACATTTAAAGTCCATGCAAACCAGCAGAATGACGACCTCACGCTTGAGTTGAAATTTGCATGTGCCTGGTTCCTCTGATAAAACCCCAGGAAGTCCGGATGTGGCAAACGCTTTCTTGGGAGATCGTAAGAAAACCTCAGACTCCTGAGCACCTGCACTTCGACTGGAAGGGTCTGAACGCAGCTCTGAATCCTCAGGTAAAACAGCAGCAGCGAGGTCCTGGTACAAGAGTGCTGTGCAGCAGTAAGGGAAGAAAAAAGGAAGCAAAGCGAAGGCTGGGTCACTATTGGTCCTGAGGTGTGTTTCCCTTGGCAGCAACTGTACTTCTGCCAGGGAAGACAAAAGGTCTCCTCCTCCCAAGCAAGGTGAGGGAAAAAAAACCCCAGACAAAACATGTTCTGAGGCTATGCAACAACCAGTTCCTTGTATACTGAGCTCTCCCCTATCCATTCAACCATCTGGGAAAAGTGTCCTGCTGCCATTCTTTGGCAGGAGGCAGCTGCCAGAAACCCAACTGCCAGCTCTTCTCCCCTCTGCTCCAAATGGGACAGGAGGCTCCCTCCCGCTGGGCCTGAGCACGACCAAGCCCTCGGCTCACACGCACTCACGGAGACCTCCCCGAGCATCCCAGGGCCGCCCAAATGAGCAGCGCCAGCCATGGTGCAGGGCTGGGCCGGCTGCCGGCCGAGCGGGCCAGCGTGTGGCGAACGCAGGCGCGGCGGGACTGTCCCGCAGCCCCCGGCAGCCCAGCACAGCTCCCGGGCCCTGCCGGCACAGCAGCCTTGCCCAAGGACAGCGCCTGTGCCGGCCGGGGCAGCAGCCCTGAGCGGCCCCAGCACGGGCAGGGGCCACTCCTGCCCAGCCGGGCAGCACCCACGGCCAAAGCCCACGCCACCCTCCGCAACCGCAGCTCCCACCCCGTCTCACCGGCTCTGGGCGGCTGCCCGGTGAGGAAGACGGGCAGCGACCGGTCTGTGGAGAGCCGCTGGAGGCGGCTGGGCTGGCGGCTACGCACCTCCAGCCCCGCTGCCAGCCGCTGCCTGTTGGCCCTGGTCAGGCATTTGATACAGAGCAGGAGCTTGGGACGATCACGGCGGAAACTGGGATTCCTGAAGTGGAGCCAACCCCTGGCATCACCCAGCACAGCTGAGCCAACCCATGCCGGCACCTTTTGGAAGCCGTAAAGGTTGAGCTGGCACACGAAACTGCTGAAGTGTGTGGCTTTGAAGGAGTCCGGGGCCGCCCCCACCCCCTCGCCGCCCCCTCCGTGGGCGCTGCCCGGGCTGAGCAGCTCCTGCTCGGAGAGGGAGCGGTCGATGAGCAACCCCTGGGCCTGGCTGTCCCAGCACACGGAGCGGACGCGGGGGCTGTTCACCAGGCGCCACAGCTTGGCAGGGAAGGTGCTGGCGTTGAGTACGGCGGGCAGTGGCAGCTCCGCCATGGCACCGATCTGTCTCTGACTGTCGCCGCAATGACCGCGGCACAAGGGCCTCGGCCGCGCCGGCGGCGCGCGGCCTGAGTGGGGGCGCTGTGCTTGGCCCCCACTCGGCAAGGACGAGTGCGGCAGAGCCGAGGCTGCGGGCACAGCGCGGCAGATCCGGGGGCTGGCCGGACACTGCCCGGCAGGGCGCGGGGCAAAGCCTTTGTTTCTCTGGCTGCATCCATCCTCCTTCCTCTGCTTTGCGGCACAACCCAAAACCACTGTGGCAAGAAGAAAAAAAAAAAAAGCTGCTTCCCAGACAGTCAGCCTCCAGCATCTACTGATGCATACAATATTATTGATGCGTGTTCCAGATACAGGACTTCCCATTTCCCTTTGTTGAACTTCCATCAGATTTCCCTCAGGCCAATTCTTTAGCCCACCAAGGTCCCTCTGAATGGCACAAGCATTTGGTGTATCAGCTGTTCCTGCCAGTTTTGTATTGCCCGTAAACTTGCTGAGAGCAGTTGGTTTCCAGAGGAACCCAGAGCTGGGAGTGGCTACTTTGCTCATCTGTGTCTCAGTTCTAGAAGACAGGTGTCTGCTAGGGAGAGCAAGAGCCTCCCTTGTGTTGAGGGTTAGGTGTTTTTTTGTTTGTTTGTTTGTTTTTGTTTGTTTTGTCGTTCTGGCCTGCCCGGGGAATTTTTACCCATTATGTGCTGGGACAACCTAACTACCGGTGCTTAGGGGTGATTGACAACGGACAAAGAGTAGCTGGGCCCAGGGGGGAGGGGAAGGGGGCAGAAAAGGAGGGTGGGGACAGTTTTTTAGCTGGCTTTTCTCCGGCTTCGGGGAAGGACGTTCGTGTGCTGGGGCGCGGAGCTGCTGCGGTGGAGAGAAGGGATTTTCGCCATCACCCAGACGGAGCAGTTGCTTCTTCTCCTTCTCCCCTCTTGGTTGGTGGCCTCGCACCCCCTGCCCTTCCGGGACGTGTGGCAGCCACCGCCGCAGAGCTGCTGATACACCTCATCCACCAGCCCAGGATCTCAGCTCGTCCCTGCTGTTCCAGCCGACTGTTCCTTAGAGCCCTGCAGGAGCACTGGGACTGACTGCCCGAGGGGCGTTTGTGAAAACAAAGCCTCTCCTCCATCCCATCTCAGCCGAGAAAGCTGTCATGGGGTCCCTGGTTCTGTTTTCTTGTTATTGCTGTAGTTATTGTTGTTTGTTTGCCTGGTTATACTAGTAAAGAACTGTTATTCCTATCCCCAGATCTCTGCCTGAAAGCCCCTTGATTTCAAATTTATAATAATTCGGAGGGAGGGGGTCTACATTCTTTCATTCCAAGGTGTCTTGGTTCTAGAAGACAGGTGTCTGCTAGGGAGAGCAGGAGCCTCCCTTGGGATGAAAGAATGTAGACCCCCTCCCTCCGAATTATTATAAATTTGAAATCAAGGGGCTTTCAGGCAGAGATCTGGGGATAGGAATAACAGTTCTTTACTAGTATAACCAGGCAAACAAACAAACAATAACTACAGCAATAACAAGAACACAGAACCAGGGACCCCGGGACAGCTCTCTCAGCTGAGATGGGGTGGAGGAGAGGTTTAGTTTTTCACAAACTCCTCGGGCAGTCAGTCCCGGTGCTCCTGCAGGGCTCCGAGGAACAGTCGGCTGGAACAGCAGGGACGAGCTGAGATCCTGGGCTGGTGGATGAGGTGTATCAGCAGCTCCGCGGCGGTGGCTGGCACTGCCACACGTCCCGGCAGGGCAGGGGGTGCGAGGCCACCAACAAAGAGGGAAGAAGAAGCAGCTGCTCCGTCTGGGTGATGGCGAAATTCCCTTCTCTCTACTGCAGCAGCTCCGCGACCCAGAAAACGAATGTCTTTTCCGGAAGCCTAAGAAAGCCAGCCAAAAACTGTCCCCACCCTCCTTTCCTGCCCCCTTCCCCCCCTGGGCCCAGCCACTCTTTGTCCTTTATCGAGCACCTACTAAATACCCACAGTTAGGTTGTCTCCGCAGCTAATGGGTAAAAATTCCATGGGCAGGCCAGAATAACAACAACAAAAAAAGGACACCTAATCCTCAACAACCTGCTTGCACAAAATTTGCAAAATGGGAATTTCATTTGCAGAAATGGTGATCAGGGGTGTTTTCCAAGAAATGGGCTGGTAGAGAGAGGCAGGTGTTGTGCTGAGCTGGCTGTGTGTTTCAGTCATGGGGAGGGTCAGAGACACAGATGCAGACACCAGCTGAAGGAATAGTGTTATTTACTGTCATACAAGAATGCAAAAAAATCCCCATAAAAGGATGTGATAAATGATCTTATAAAAATTCGTAGAGATCTAAATAAATATATTTGTAGCAATAATAATATAAAATATAAAGTACAGTGTGGCCCACAAGTCCTTCCCAGATCTAGTCGCGAATTCCCACTCAAGAGATAACGACCCTAGCCGGCGCCCATCAACGGAAAAGAATGGACAGGACATGGACCATCAGGCTGACAGGGAAAGGCTCAGACGAGATACTCATCACCGGACCTGAACACCCCGCCTTGCAGGCCACTGTTGGGGAAGCAATCAGGCAGACAAAGGGAAAAAAAGTCCAGCCGAGATATCCATCAGCTCCAACCCGGATCCAACCATCCCATCCAGATGGCCTGAACCAAAATGAAATCAAGAAACACTCAGAACTTCTTTACATATGAGGAGACTCTGCCCGGACGTCTATTTGACTCTATTCTCCAACGCCAGGAAATCAATTCATCCAACAATCAAGGACCCTTGGTGAATGGTGCCTGCCTGGAATTTGGCCTCAGGACACAAAATCCCTATAAAAACCCCGGACAGTCTACCCTCCTTCGTGGATTTGGGAACACCTATACCTTTGGGTATAGACCCCTGTCCACCCAGCGCTGCGCTGTTTGTTTTATTGTGGTTTTTCCTCATTGTTTATTTTTTTTATAAAAATTGTTTTATAATAAATTGTTCTTTTATTTAACCCAAATTTGCCTTTGCATTTATAACAAGGATAAGCTAACCAATGCACCTCATCATTGTTACAAAAGGTTGCCTCTAGTGATTACGAAAAATCCTTTCCTCTTCATCCAGATCCACACATCAGCTGGAGAAAGCTGTCCCAGCCAAGCCCTGGAGAGCCACAGCTGAGAACTGGGAAATCGTGCAGTGCCTCCACCTTTGCTGGCCACAAGGCTTCTGACTGTGCTGGGAGAGTAGCCTGGGTTTGATAGTGCTGAACGAGCGATCTGACAGATCTTCTGGTGTGGGACATCTGATTTCATTCTCCTCTTGGTTTTATCCCTGAGCCTGGCCTGGACTCAAGGAGTGGGTGGCCCATCCCAGGTGTGGCCTTGTCCAGTTTCTTAACCTTGCCAAAAGGTGAAGATGTGTTTCACCAATGAAATCACCATAGATCCTGTTGATAGTACTACTTCGTTAAGGAGCCGATACATAGAATATTTGGTTGGAAGAGTCATCTAGAGAGCAGCTTTGGCTCAGGGCCTGTTGTTCAGGCCTTAGTCCTTCAGTATTTTGTGGTGCAAATCAATGCCGTGTGGAGCTGGAAACAGACAAGTCCCTCTTTAGCACATTTCAGACAGGGAACAGAATTAGCTCTGCAAGGTTGGGCTAGGGCCAAGAACAGAAGTCCAGCACCCTGCATTAGCCCGCAGGCAGCCATCCAGACCGAGAAGGCCACTCCTGCCCAGGGGCTGAGGTGCCCGAAGCTGCCTCCCTGCTTGCAGTTCTTCAGAGCCCATGGAGCACAGAGCCTGGCTGCCTTGGAGCACAAGGTGCATCCCAGAGAAGCTGCTGCCTATTGCTTTGTAAATGTTTCTCTGAGTCTTGTCATTAATCTCCAGTGTCTGACATGTTTTCTCTTTCTCTTGCAAATTTAAGGCAGCTTTTTGAGAAAAGTGACTGACAGAGCTTCTGCTGGTGGTGCTGCTTTTGTCTGCACGTCAGGGCAGGTGATTTGAAACAAGGGTGGAGTCCACAGTTTGCAGAGAATATTTTAGCAGAACAAGGCCATGATATTTTAGTAAAAGCCTGTCTGCACAAGCCAGCTTTCAATCCAGGTGACAATATTATTCAATAACAAATTCAATGTCCTTGAAACTCTCCTGGAGCAGTGAGAATAAAGAAAAACAATGGCATTGTGTACTGGGAAAAGAATGTAAAACAGTATGTATTAACCAATAACAGTATGCTAAGCCCATGGACCCTGTCAGACCCTATAAAAATGTGCTAAAGATAGAAATAGACGACATTCGCTATACTTCTGTAAAGACTCAGTGATTAGTCTGAGCAGTTTTCCAGTAACAGTTAACATGCCCATTTTGCCAAGTCAAGAAAACTATTCACAACTCGACTACTGATGCTAAGCAGCTTTCCTAGATTTTGGAAAATTACAACTTTAAAAAAACCAACACATTTTCCTCCATGAGGATACTAGCAGTGGCAAGATGCCAATTTTCTGCACCTCTTTTCTGTATCTTTCGTGCTTTTAAGAGTTCCTCAGTGCCCAGCAGGAATGAAACTACATGAGATAAATGTAAGTGATTTGAGAGCTGTGCTGTACCTTGCCACATCAGTGTTCATGTCAAGCTGGACACCCCACCTGTGGGTCTGTTGAGTTAAATTCATCCCAATTCTGTGCAAACAGCAGCCCTGAGATGGTGAGAAGAGCAAGGACAGTGGGTGGGTGTGCATGTACACACCAGTGGGCTGACTGCTGTGTAGGCAGAAGGTTTTGGACAGTAGTACATCTTCAACTCCCAAGTTGGAGAAGTATATCAAATCTATATGAAATGAAAATATTTATCAAAATATATAGAAATGTATCAAATAATACATACTTATTTATCGTATAAGTAATTTATCATCTATAACACAACACATTCTATATTTTAGTATATATACTATAATAAATAGGTTATATGAAATGTATACTTGATCTTTTCCTAAGCCATTGCCTGTAGGTGATATAGACCATCTCCTAGCATTCGGAGTGTTTGTGCCTTCTGGTACTACTTATTACAGCATCAGCTTCTCTGGGAGTTACTTCAGGGAACCTCACACAAAAATCATTTCAGCACTTGTGAGAACTTGCTGATTCCCAGTTCTCCAGTATCCTTCTGGATTTTGGACCATTTCAGCACCTTCACCCCCAGCCTGCAGCAGTCGTAGTCACTTTCCCTCCCCCTTGCTCCAGCTTATTTGCCGAAGTGCTGTCAAAGGTAGCAAGGATCCCTGTTGGCTTCTGGTCTCCAGGATGACATTCAGAGGGACACTTGGAGCACTTCTTAAAGGGCTGCCTGTGGGATGGGGGTGGATTTGTCCTCCCCAGGTGGCTTCTAGTTGGAGTTCTACGCTCAGTGGAGTCCCAGAGCATATTGGTTTTGCAAGGCCTGCTTTTAGGTAGCAGGGGGACCACAACAATGGCTCCTGTGAGAAGCTGCTGGAAGCTTCCACTGTGTCTGACTGAGCCAATGGCTGATGGCTCTGAAGATGGACATGCTGCTGACCAAAACCAATGAGAGGGGTTGGTAACGCCTCTGTGGCCACGTATTTAAGAAAAAATTGGAACAAAATCACGGGTTTTGCCTCCAGGCAGAGAAGAGGAGGAGGGGAGAACATGTGAGGGAAGCAACATGGAGACACCAAGGTCAATGGAGAAGGATGGGCAGGAGGTGCTCCAGGCACTGGAGCTGAGGTTCCCCTGCATGGCCATGGTAAAGACCATGGTGAAGCAGCCATGCCCCTGCAGCCCATGGATCCACGGGGGATGCAGAGATCCACAGTCAGCCCATGGGGGAGGTGCCCATGCCAGAGCGGGTGGATGCCTGGAGGAGGCTGTGATATGGTAGAAGACCCAGTGGAGAGCAAGGGCCCTTGCTTCCAGGCTGGAGCAGCCTGTCCTTGGAGGACTGCACCCTGTGGGAAGAGTGACCCATGCCACAGCAGTTTTGAAAGGACTATCTGCCTGTGGGAGAGACTCATGTTTGCAGCAGGTGCTGCCTGTAAGAGTGGACCCACGCCAGAGAAGTTCATGGAGAACTGTCTCCCCTGGGAGGGAGCCCAGGGGAAGGACTCCTCTCCCAGAGCAGCGGAAGATGATCTCGGTGATGAACTGACCAAAATCCCTGTGCCCTGTCTCCCTGCACTGTCCGTGGGAAGGAGGAAGGGGCTGGGGGAAGAAGGTCTTTTAAGGGCTTATTTTACTTCTCATTATCCTCCTCTGATTCTGTTAGTAATAAATTCACTTTGCAACTAAAATCGAGCTTGTTTTGCCCTTGAAATAGTTCTCCCGGTCCTCATCTCACTCATGAAGCCTTTGTTAACATTTTTTTCCCTTTGCCCTCCTTTGCCCAGCTGTGGCAGGGGAGGGTGAGCGAGCAACTCTGGTGGGTGCCTGGTGTTGGGCCAGTGTCAAACCACAATACAAAATTTACTCAGGCCTCAGCAGTGAGCTCTTAGCCAACGTGTGGCTCTGCTGCCATCCCAAATCTGTGCTTTCCTTGCCCAGCCTGAGTGCAAGTGCGGCATGCGCTGGGCATGGCTGGAGATTTTCATGGCCAAAATCCTCCAGCATCATCACATTTACATCTGGCTCATTGCTCTAGATAGCACAAATCTACATTTCTTTCAGTTGAAACACTGAATTTTGTGCAGATTGTTACACCCACACTGTGGGACCTGACTATAGTCAAATAAGAGATTTTTAGGCTTCAGGCATTAGCTTGAGCCAGTGTGAAACTAGTTCTCACTCTGGCCTGGCCATAAGGAGGAATCCAAACAGTCCTTAGAGAAGGAAAACAGTCTTTGCAGGTGTTGTTTGGATCCTTGTTGTTTACTTGCAAACGTCCCAATTGTCCAGTGATGGTGATGTGTTAGTTTAATGACCAGTCAGAGTTTTACCTTTCGGACCTTCTTGGAACTGTCTATAAAAGATCTGGAAGACTCAAACTTGCTATCTTTTGCAACCAAAGCCAAGAGAGTCTGTGTTGTGCTTCTGCCATTCCTAATACATTGCGACACCAAACTACTAATGTACAAGTAGACAAAAGCAACTTAAGTTTAAAAATGAAATTTATTTTAAATTGCTACACCCGTGCTGCCAACATATAAATATACAAATATCAATTACATTTTAAGAAACTAATTTATTGTTACAATCATGCTATGTAAATATTTACAGATATCAACTTCAGTTAAAAAATTAATTTATTGTAACCCTGCACAGTCACTCACTATAAGCAAATAAGAACTGAGGTTTAACAATTTAATTTATTACATAGTACTATAACCGTACAGCCCATGTACAAATACAGAAATATCAATACCCCTCTCTAACTCCAAGTTCAGAATGAAATTAGTGTAATTTCAAAAACTATATAACTCCATATGTATTTAAATATAACTAAGTAAATAAACAATCATAACAATGTACAGTGAAAATATGTATTAACTGTTACAAATTACATATAACAAGATATACAGAAACATATACATAGGAATCCTATCTATAAATATACAAGTATCAGTGTAGCAACAAAAATCCATATGACTCCATCAATAGAATTATATAGCTGTACAACTGCACACATATGTGAACATAACAAAAGGATGTAAACAGAACATTAGATACACATACATATAACTACACACATATATATGTGTGTATATATACATGTACATATGTACATAAAAACATGCATCTATAAATGTAACTAGATGCACATACAAAAATATACCTATACAAATATCAGTCTACATATGTAAATATCCCTATATTTGTAACTATCGAAGTCTAAATCTACACGTCTGTAACTAGAATTAAATCAGGAGGGATTGCAGCTGCTGATGCTCTCAGGCTCTCCCTCGGTCTTTTCCTCCCGTGCAGAGCAGCTTTCCTGGACAGGGACAGCAGATGGGACATCTGGGAGGCAAAGGGAACACCCAGTCAGTATTGGGACCTTTGCCTTGGCAGCGCCTGCCCTTCCAGCAGGGAAGCGAAAATCTCAGAGCCTCCCCAGGAGGGCTGAAAGAACAAGCAGGCCAAGCAGGCCAGCGTGTGGCGAGCGCAGGCACGGCAGGACTGTCCCACATCCCCCGGCAGCCCGGCACAGCTCCTGGGCCCTGCTGGCACAGCTGCCTTGCACAAGGACAGCCCCTGTGCCGGCCGGGGCAGCAGCACTTTGCAGCCCCAGTACGGGCAGGGGCAGCTCCTGCCCGGCCAGGAAGCGCCCAGGCCCAAAGCCGACGCCACCCTCAGCCCTGCCCGGCCTCACCGGCCCTGTGGCCTCACCCAGGCTCTCGGGTGGCAGCAGCAGCTCCCTGTTCACTGCCCTTGCTCGAGGCCTTCAGCTTCTCCCTGCTGGCTCCTGGCAGTGTCAGGCTGTCCTCAAGGTCTTCAGGGCAGCTGTGGCAAAAGTGGAGGCTCTGGAATTGGTTCCAAGGCCTGGCAGAGCTGCAGTCCCTGACCCCTCTCTGCTCCCTCCTGGACCCCTCCATCCCCTCAACCCTGCTGTCCTCTTGGCAAACCACCAGCCCTCCCTTCAGTTTCTTTGGCCCCTCACAATCCTCTCACCACGCTCAGTCCCTTCTGACCCGTTCTATCTCCTTAGACTCTGCACCCCCCTCAGCCTGCTCCTCTGTCACCTCAGTGCCACCATCGCCCTCTGCTCCCCCACAGCCCTCAGTGCCCCTAACACCTCAAGGTTTCCGTCCCTTCAGCATCACCGCCTCCTCAGCCCCCTCAGTCTCACCGTCCCTCAGCAGCGCCTCAGGGGACAGTGCCTGAGGCCACCGGCAGATCCCACCGCTCCAGCTGGGGCTGGAACTGCTGCTCCACCTGCCCCAGCACCAGCTCGGACCCAGCACAGGGGGACAGAAGGGGTACAGGGCAAAAACCAAGAGGTGAAAAAGATAGCTGAGGGGGAAAGATGTAAATATGCAGCCTAGGCCTACACATTCATCAGTCTATCCATCTAAACATCAATATAGCTCTAACTACATATCTATACAAATTTATAAATATAACTTTATATATGTATATAATATATTATAGAGTAATATTTTATATTTTATATATTTTATATATATTTATATATAGAGAGAGTAATATTTTACTCTATACATATATAAACATACTCTGCTAATATAAATATAAATGTAACTACATGTTTTTAAGTACAATTCTATCACATCCAAACTAAATATAAACATTTGTCTATACAGAGCTATAAATATATATAAATAGATGTATAAATGCAACTCTATAAATGTAAATGTATGAATATATAAATATGACTATACATTTTATAAATCTGTGTATAAACAGAGGGATTCCACCTGCCTGGTGGTCAAAGGTCTCCCTCGGTCTCCTTTTCCCACGCAGGGCAGCCCTTCTGGTAAGGAAGATCACATGGATACCTGGGAAGCAAAGGCAACTCTGAGTAAATATTGGCCTCCATGCATCCTTCCCTTTGGAAGTAACTGTCCTTCTAGCAAAGGCTGTAAAAGATGGCCTGAAAGGCACACTCTCACTTGGGAATTTGAAACCTGCTCTTTCAAGAACAGGGATCCTTCCAGGTTCTCAAAACTGTTTCAAAACATTGAAATATTTTGATAAAGTCTCAGCACTCGTGGTGCAAATGGCACCCATGAGAGCTTGAAACACAGCCCCAGCTCTCGCAAAGAAGCCCAACCTTGTTCTTTCTCTGGGCTGACAGAGACATCAATCCTCACTGCAATGGCTGAAGCAGAAGGGTAAGCTATGAACCAAATTGGGACATGCAGGTTGGTGACACAACTCCCAAAAGCTCAGGGTTATTCCCGGCTCTCTTGCCGCAGCAGAGGACTCAGTGTCAGAGCCTCTGGAGAAGTGTGGATGGCAGGGCTCGTGGAGGTTGTGCCAGGTTATGGCATCAGCCCTAAGACTTAAGTCTTATTTTACTGGTGACACATCTACTTTTTTGATCTTAGGAATTTGTTAGAAGTGTTCCCATTCCCCAGCTCTATTTTCCTTTTGCCTATCCCATTTTCCTACAAATGCTTTGACCCCAGTTAACTTCATCTGGCTGCTGTCTCTTTCTTCACCATAGGTTTCACAGAAACACGTATGACCTGCTTCTCCTTATCAAAGGAAAACATCAGTCTGTAGCATTTTAATCATAATTCTCTGCAGGACTCCTCAGCCTTCTGATATACTCATCCAAAACCAGGGAATATCAGGTTCTGTAATGCCAGTGAGAGCTCAGAGCCTTCTATGCCTCCCACAAGGCAGCATCTCCACTTCACCAAGAGAAAACAAAGGCATCGCTCACTTTGTGTTTGTTCATTTCCAGGGCCTGTGTTCGCAGACCCAACTCCTTCTCTCCTGTTCCAATACTGCTCTGCAGTAAGTGTTCCTTCTCCTCCAGCTTTCGTACAACCTGCAGCTGGGCATCCACCTTGGAAAGGGAGACAGAAGGAACAGAGGGAATGAATGCATGCTCTGTGGGTCTTCAGAGCTGTCACTCAAGCTGCACCTCTTCTTCCCCATCACCAAGGAGCACACCTTCAGCTTGCCTTTTCCTCCCTGAACAGCCGTGCCTGTATCCAAAGAGCCTTAGCCAGATCTCTCTGGTCAACACTTTAAAACTTAGCAGTCAAATATTTGCAACAAAGATGTCTTAATTTTTGGACAGTGGCTTAAAGACTTGCTGCAAGGCAGTGAACAGTTCCAGAGTGGTTCCAAGGATGACAGAATACAGTCATAGAATGGCCTGGATTGGAAGGGACCTTAAAGATCACCTAGTCCCAGCCTCCCTGGAATAACTCCCACTAGGCCACATTTGTCAAAGCCCCGTCCAAGCCTGCCCTTGAACACTTCCAAGGATGCCACATCCACAACATCTTTGGGCAACCTCTAGCAGCGCTTCTAGTGAAGCACCACCCTCTGAGTAAAGAATTTCTTCCTAATATCTAATCTAAGCCTGCCCTCCTTCAGTTCAAAACCACTGCCTCTTGTCCTGTCATCATATGCTCGTATAAAAAGTTCCTCTCCCTCCTTTTCTAAGCCCCCTTCAGGTACTGGAAGGCTGCAGTGAAGTCTCCCCTGAGACTTGTCTTCTCCATGCTGAACAAGCCCAGCTTTCTCAGCCTGTTCTTGTAACAGAGGTGCCCATTTCTTCTAATCATCTTTAAAGGCTCCTCTGGACTCCCTCCAGAAGTCCATGTGTCTTTCCTGTGCTGAGGCCCCCAGAGCTGGATGCTGCACTGCAGCTAGGGTCTCATGAGGGCGGAGTAGAGGGGGAAAATCCCCTTCCTCAGCCTGCTTCCCACGCTGCTTTGGATGCAGCCCAGGATGCAGTTGGCTTTCTGGGCTCCCAGCATGAGCTGCTGGGTCACGTCCAGCATGTCCATCCACCAGAATCCTTCTCTGTTCCAGTGTTCTCAGTGACTTATCCCAGTCTGTGCCTGTGTCTGAGGCAGTTCAGACTGAACCATGGTTTCCAACTCCTCCTGCTTGTTACCAATATACACAGGTAAAGGTAGAATATACAGGTAGAAGTTGCATTACAACAGGAAAAGGACTTCCCACTTTTCCTCACCCATCTGTTCTCCATAGCAGTGAACCCGTAGGACATTTTAATGCTCATACAGCAGCCTCAGCTTCTTACAAAGACAGGCCCCTTTGAAGCCCGCTATGTTCCTAGGCTTGTGAGAGGAACATCCCATCCTGGACTCATTTTGGTGAGGATAGTTAATTCTCTTCAGAGCAGCTCACACGCTGCTCTATTTTGCATTTTGGAACAAAACACTGTCAGTAACACAGCACTGTTTTAGCTTTTGCTGAGCAGAACTTACACAGCATCAAGACCTTCTGTGTCTCATGCTGCTCACCAGCAGGTTGGCTGAGGGTGCCCAAGAAGCTGGGATGCCACACAACCAGGACAGCTGATCCAGCTGACCCAAGGGGTGTTCCGTACCCTACAATGTTGTGCTCAGCAGTAACAGCTGGGGGAAAGGAGGAAATGGGAGGATGTTCAGAGCTGCAGCATTTATTAAGTATCAATAAGGCATGATGAAGCCCTGCCTTCCTGGAGATGGCTCAACTCCTGCCTGCCAGAGGAAGTAATCAATTAATTAATTTTTTGTTTTGCTTGTATGGACATCTTTGCTTTAACTGCTAAACTGCTTTTATTTCATCTCACCTGTTTTCTCATTTTGTCCTTCCTGATTCTTTCCCCTTCCCCCCAGCAGGGGAGCAAGCAAATGCCTGTGTGCAGCTGCCTAAAACAGGTAACTCACAACACTTTCACCTTCTCCACCAGCTCTCTTGTCCTCTCTTGTTTTTCATTACTACCTGTGTTTTCAGTGTCAGAACTTGGTCTGCCAGCTCCTCCTTTTCTTCTTTCAGCAGCTTATGAATCTGGTTGGACTTGATACATTCTGACATCAGCCTGAAATTGGCATCATCCTTCTCCCTCAGCTGCTGCATCAGGCGGATGTTCTGCTCTTGCATGTCTTCAAAGGCTTGGCCTGTCACATTGTCCTAGTTTAGGGCAAATTAGGGAGGAAAACTCCAAATGGGATTTCCCCAGGGAAATGCCCCTCCCCACCAACTGGTCCAAGAAAGGAAAAAATTCCTTGGAGAGAAGTGGAAAAAGCTGTTTATTTAACAGAAATTGAATAATATTATATAATAAAACCTCTCGCTGTTCAATGGGATGGCAAGTCTAGGAAGAAAAAGTCCTTTTCGTGTGGTGTAGCTCGGCTCGCTCAGGTTCTTATCAGCCCCTCCGGCGCTGGAAAGTGCCGAGGCCCAGGCCCCGGTGGGCCAAATGCGTGAGCTCCCGGGGTTTGGCTGGGTGTTCAGTCCAGAGCAGGCTTGCACAGATCCAAGAAAATTGGAAAACAAACAAAGGTTCAGGGAACTCTTTTGCCTCAGCTAGCTAAAACTAACTAAAAGCCAGAGAGAAGCTCTGTCCTGCTGTCTGTCCGTGCTGCAGACACCACAGTCCAGGAGCGGGATGTGGGGGAGTGATGTTTTTCTTTAACTCAAACTGCGCGCTTCTTCTTCCCCCTCTCTTGCTCTCAAAGCCAGTCTTAAAGGTGCAGAACTTAATATATAACATAAACCAGACAACTGGGGATACCAGTATCATAGAGTCACCCCAGGACATTCCACCCCTTATCTCCATATCGTCAACTTATTATCACAATTAATATATATATTTTAACTCTACAAGACATACATTATATACAGACAAGGGCATTCATTCATGATCTTCACCCAACAATCAGATCTCCCTGAGGTACACAGTGTGTTGTTCCATCTTTCCGCATTATCTACCATGTGCAACCCGGTCCCTGAGCAAAAACAACCCCACGAATGGGTTTGTCTTCATTCGAAGTAGAATTGATCCAAACTGTCTTTCCTAACAAACCTCTGAGATGTACCGCTGGGACTTTGTCTCCGTCTACTTTATGCAGGGGCTCGGATTGGGCTGGGCCTGCTTCATTGGTGGAACCTCGGGTGTTAACTATCCAGGTCGCCTTTGCTAGATGCTGCTCCCAATTTTTGAAAGATCCCCCGCCCAACGCTTTCAAGGTAGTCTTTAACAGTCCATTGTACCTCTCCACTTTCCCCGCAGCAGGTGCATGGTAGGGGATATGGTACACTCACTCAATGCCATGTTCCCTAGCCCAGATGTTTATAAGGTTATTCTTGAAATGAGTCCCATTGTCTGACTCAATCCTCTCAGGGGTGCCATGCCTCCAAAGGGTCTGCTTTTCAAGTCCCAGGATGGTGTTCCAGGCAGTGGCATGAGGCACAGGGTAGGTTTCTAACCATCCAGTGGTGGCTTCTACCATTGTGAGCACGTAGCGCTTGCCTTGGCGGGTTTGGGGCAGTGTGATGTAGTCTGCCAGGCTTCTCCATACCTATATTTGGACCAACGCCCACCGTACCATAGTGGCTTCAACCGCTTGGCCTGCTTGATCGTGGCACACGTCTCACAGTCATGGATAACCTGAGAAATACTGTCCATGGATAGGTCCACCCCTCGGTCTCGTGCCCACTTATAGGTGGCATCTCTACCTTGATGACTTGAGACGTCATGGGCCCATCGAGCTAGGAACAACTCTCCCTTGTGTTGCCAATTTAAGTCTGTCTTTGACACCTCTATCTTTGCAGCCTGATCCACCTGCTCATTGTTTCGGTGCTCTTCATTAGCCCTACTCTTGGGGACATGGGCATCTACATGACGGACTCTCACAGACAGTTTCTCTACCCTGGTGACGATGTCTTTCCACTCATCAGCAGCCCAGATTGGCTTTCCTCTGCGTTGCCAGTTGGCCCTTTTCCACCTTTCCAGCCATCCCCACAGAGCATTGGCTACCATCCATGAATCAGTGTAGAGGTAGAGCTTTGGCCACTTCTCTCTTTCAGCAATGTCCAGGGCCAGTTGAACAGTTTTGAGTTCAGCAAGTTGGCTTGATCCACCTTCTCCTTCAGTGGCCTCTGCGACCTGTCGTGTGGGGCTCCATACGGCTGCTTTCCACTTCTGGTTCATCCCTACGATGCAACAGGAACCATCAGTGAACAGAGCATAGTGTGTTTCTTCTGCTGGCAGTTGGTTGTACGGTGGAGCTTCTTCAGCTCGTGTCACTTGTTCCTGCTCCTCTTCATCAGTGAGACCAAAGTTTTCACCTTCCGGCCAGTTTGTAATTATCTCCAAAATCCCAGGGTGATTTGGGTTTCCAATACGGGCGCGCTGCGTGATGAGGGTGATCCACTTGCTCCATGTGGCATTGGTGGCATGGTGGATAGAGGGAACTTTTGCTTTGAACATCCACCCCAGCACTGGCAGTCGGGGTGCCAGGAGGAGTTGTGCTTCTGTGCTAATCACTTCTGAGGCGGCTTGGACTCCTTCATAGGCAGCTAAGATTTCCTTCTCTGTGGGAGTGTAGTTGGCTTCGGACCCTCTGTAACTTCGGCTCCAGAATCTCAGTGGTCAGCCTCGAGTCTCCCCAGGCACTTTCTGCCAAAGGCTCCAGGACAGACCATGGCTCCCGGCTACAGAGTAGAGTACGTTCTTCATGTCTGGTCTTGTTCTGACTGGGCCAAGGGCTACTGCATGAGCGATCTCCTGTTTGATCTGAGCAAAGGCTTGTTGTTGTTCAGGGCCCCACTGGAAAGTGTTCTTTTTGCGGGTGACCAGGTAAAGAGGGCTCACAATCTGACTGTACTCAGGAATGTGCATTCTCCAAAAAACCTATGGCACCTAGGAAAACTTGCGTTTCCTTCTTGTTGGTTGGTAGAGACATTGCTATGATCTTTTTCTTCTTAGAATCATCACAGCAATTCTCTTCCAGATATTTCCCTACTTCATCTGGGTTCTGAATTTGTTCACGTGAAAATTCCCAGGCTGGGGGATCAGAAAATTTCTTCAGAGTTCGGCCAATTCTCTCCCATTCTCTACACCACTCAGGATTCTCCACACCTGAGTCTGCTTCTGGGACAGGGGTCTCGTTGGCTCCTCTGGATATCTCAGCCCTCACTCTAGAGAAGTTGCAGACCATATAGAGGAAGCTTAACAGCTGAACTATAAGGAAAGTGGTATCCTTAACACTCAGGGGAAACTGGATATTCTCAAAGAGGGACATAACAGATTCAAAGGAGAAGAAGGAAAGAAAAGGCTGAAAAGCCTCATCCCCTGCTCTTCCTCTAACAAACTGGGTGCA
This sequence comes from Pseudopodoces humilis, assembly GCF_049639895.1. Lineage (NCBI taxonomy): Eukaryota > Metazoa > Chordata > Aves > Passeriformes > Paridae > Pseudopodoces > Pseudopodoces humilis. Next base: position 13,586,185 of record NC_142203.1, read on the forward strand.
ATTACTAATAAACTCCCAAAATGTGCTACTGGGACTGGGAGGCAGAGTCAGGCGAAGAAACCATAAGCCAAACATACTTGACAGAAACTTCAGTAGTTCTATGAACTTCTTATAAATAATTATCACCGAGCCCAGCACAATAACCATTCTAATCCGTGCCCCTCTACTGTGAAAGAGGGAAAAAACAGGTATTAAAACCTCAAAAAATCTAGGGACCAGATCCACATGAAGGCCTCCACCCCGAGAGATATTATGCATCCAAACAACATGGCTACTGACTGCTTTATCCCAATACAGAATACAACCAAAAATGCAATCAATAATCAGTACAGGTTTTTCCACTTTCTCTTGCCCCACATTGGGTGCCAAAAACTGTATTTGTTCTAGTTTAGGGCAAATTAGGGAGGAAAACTCCAAATGGGATTTCCCCAGGGAAATGCCCCCTCCCCACCAACTGGTCCAAGAAAGGAAAAAATTCCTTGGAGAGAAGTGGAAAAAGCTGTTTATTTAACAGAAATTGAATAATATTAAATAATAAAACCTCTCGCTGTTCGATGGGATGGCAAGTCTAGGAAGAAAAAGTCCTTTTCATGTGGTGTAGCTCGGCTCGCTCAGGTTCTTATCAGCCCCTCTGGCGCTGGAAAGTGTCGAGGCCCAGGCCCTGGTGGGCCAAATGCGTGAGCTCCCGGGGTTTGGCTGGGTGTTCAGTCCAGAGCAGGCTTGCACAGATCCAAGAAAAAAGGGAAAAAAGAAAAAAAACAAAAACAAAGGTCCAGGGAACTCCTCTGCCTCAGCTAGCTAAAACTAACTAAAAGCCAGAGAGAAGCTCTGTCTCGCTGTCTGTCCGTGCTGCAGACACCACAGTCCAGGAGCGGGATGTGGGGGAGTGATGTTTTTCTTTAACACAAACTGTGCGCTTTTTCTTCCCCCTCTCTTGCTCTCAAAGCCAGTCTTAAAGGTGCAGAACTTAATATATAACATAAACCAGACGATTGGGGATACCAGTATCATAGAGTCACTCCAGGACACACATCCATTTCTGACAGCAGGGCCTCCTCCTCCTGCAAAAGAATCACAGGCTCTGGCCAAACTGTGCCCTGGACCCCCTACAGTGAGCCTGAACATTATATTCAGAGACACCAAACCTAGTGAAGATGAAGGAAGATTCTTGGTGTCAGGGAACACCATCATCCAAACAACCACGAAAACATACTCCCTACAAGTCTGTGCCACAGCAGAGATACTCTGGATTTGAAGGTGCAGAGAAAAGACAGTCACCTGTCACTTGTCTGGCAGAATCAGTTATGACACAGTTGTTGGCAGAGCTGGGAAGAAACCAACTCCCAATTCCCAGCAGCTGAACAGCTGGCCACTGTTACAGCACTGATACAGCAGGCCAAAAACTCTACATGTGGACAGCTTGACAGTTTCCAACTAACAGGCTGCCAAGCCCCTTAAACTCACTTTGGCCACTTCAGCATTGACAAGGTAGAGCATGTCTCTAGAGGATTGGCAGAGACCTTCTTCAACATGTACTGCCTTGGGTCTTTTTGTTTTACTAAAACGAGCTATTGAGAGGTGCCTGGCTAAATAGCCAGACTACAAGGGAGACTACAAGGCAGGGAAATGATCTTGGGCTCCAAGTCCTTCCCAGGGATGTCGGGCATATTCTGCTGAGATACCCTGGGCGAGAGGGCTTCAATATCCTCTGGTAGTGGTATGCTGGCTGGCAGGGTGGCCAGAGGAGTTTCTAGCCGCTTCAGCAACTATTTGATCAGTTAACAAATGATTTCTAAATGTGGGATTGTGAAGACAGTGGACTCAGGAGGGGGAACTCGTTTTACAGGTGGATCCTTGAAGGAAGGATGGCTGCTTTGAGAATTCAATGGGACCTCCTTGCCCCCTGGCATCCTGAGAATTCAAACAGAGTCTATAGAAAGGATGAATGGAGGAATAAAGAAGCACCCTTTGAAGCTGCTGACGGAAACCAAGATGCCATCGGTACAGCTTTTGCCATTAGCTTTGGCAAGAATAAGAGCCAAACCCAAGGGAATATTCAATTATTCCCCTTTGAGCTGTTTGGGATTCTTACCTTGTTAATTTTCAACGTGGCAGGGAGGGGGAGATGTATATTTAAACCACTGTGTGGCCAGGATACCGTGTCTCATGAAATCTCTTTAACAGTGTTAAAAAGGACCATATAATACTGGCTTTTGCATTTATGTATTAGCTTTTACATGTTCTTATTGATCATAAGTATTCGGATATGGAAGCTACAATTTGTAACTCCTTCTGGCTGCTTATTAGTATAACAAAATCTATTCGTTTGGCACCATATAGCTGGTAGAAATAGTGGTGTGATGAATGCATTCTATCGTAGCCCTTAGCAAAACACAAGATGTTAAAATGCTCTTACATAAATAAGAGAATGCTGTAAGGCTTGTTTCCCCCACATCTGCTGAGCCACCTCTTTAAGTGACAAGGTAACAGTGACACAAACCAGAGCACCAGAGAAGAATTACAGAAGAACTTGTTAACTCCTTCTCAGGGAGTGTGAAACAACTGGATGGAAACACAAGAAGAAATAAAATACATGGATGTCCTGGACTGACTTTATGATACTGGTATCCCCAGTCGTCTGGTTTGTGTTATATATTAAGTTCTGCACCTTTAAGACTGGCTTTGAGAGCAAGAGAAGAAGAAGAAGAAGCGCGCAGTGTGTTAAAGAAAAACATCACTCCCACTCATCCCGTGCCTGGACTGTGGTGTCTGCAGCACGGACAGACAGCGAGACAGAGCTTCTCTCTGGCTTTTAGTTAGCTTTAGCTAGCTGAGGCAGAAAAATTCCCTGAACCTTTGTTTTTTTTCCAGTTTTCTTAAATCTGTGCAAGCCTGCTCTGGACTGAACACCCAGCCAAACCCCGAGAGCTCACGCCTGTGGCCCACCGGGGCCTGGGCCTCGGCACTTTCCAGCGCTGGAAGGACTGATAAGAACCTGAGCGAGCCGAGCTACACCACATGAAAAAGACTTTTTCTTCCTAGATTTGCCATCCCATCGAACAGCAAAAAGTTTTATTATTTAATATTACTCAATTTCTGTTAAATAAGCAGCTTTTTCCACTTCTCTCCAAAGAATTTTTTTTTTTTTTCTTTTCCCGCACCAGTTGGTGGGGAGGGGCATTTCCCTGGGGAAATCCCCATTTAGAGTTTTCCTTCCTAATTTGCCCTAAACTAGAACAATGGACTTAACCTGCAGGATGTCATGCAGGTAAGTCAGAGTGTAAAATCAAACAAAAGAGTTCCTGAAACATCAAAAAGCTCATCAGAATGTTCCAATAATGTATGAAATACATGGATATGCATGCACCTCAATAATGTAACAATATATGGATAATGCTATCTTAATCTGCCAGTGTGTTCTTTGGCCAATAGCCAGAAACATCCCAGAGCTGGACATTGTCCCTTTTTATCCCCTCATTATACTTTTAAAAATTCAAGAGTAGACTCCATTTGCCACAACAGGAAGCCCAGTTAGCACAGACGCTGCCTTGGGACTCTTGCTGCTCCTAACATCCAACCAGGACCGTAGAGACAGCAGCCGGAACGGCTGAACACAAGTGGGCCCATCACACTCAAATCAAGGTTTCAAAAGCCCCAGAGATTTGGACTTCTCAGCGGGAAGAAAAGGATGGGAGACCCCAGCTATCAGTAGCCACTGACAAAGACCTCTAGCGATTAATGGGCAAATATGAACTGTCATTGTCTACTTCATTCTCTGTATTTATTTGCCACACCTGGTGCGAAGACCAGACCTGGAAAAGTTGGGAGTGGGTATTTCAAATGTTCCAGGTTGTGAAAAAGGGTTAATAATAACTAGGATTTGTAAAGACAAATTGAGAAGTGAGGAGAGATTGAGAAGAAAGATGTGTGCTAATATCTTTATAAATAACTGGATGGGTGAAGGTATGGGTGTTAACTTCTTTGAAACAGGTCTTAAGGTCTCTACTAATTTTGGGCAGCAGGTTTGTTACCGGGCCGACAGCTTGGCTCCTGAGAGACAAGGGTCTGCACAAGCCTGAACTTCGGAACTTTGGGGTAAAACAGGAGGTTCAAGGGGGAATACGGGGTAGGCGGTTTGGGAAGGCTGTACCTTCCCTAGCGTCTCAGCCAGTGGGGAAAGGAAGAAGCAACATGCAGCCGAGAGTTCAGGATAAAAGGAGGGTGCGCCCTCGAAATCTCGAGAGAGAAAACCGTGCGGCCATGTGCCCCGATGGACTCTCCCTTTATTTGAATAAAGTTGAAGGGGCTTCTCTGTCTCTTTTTTGGACATAAGCCTCTGGCATTCGTGGATTTTCATGACACCAGGGAGAGCGTGGAGTTCCCCATCTGGAGACTTCCCAAATCCACCTGGATGTGTTCCTCTGTCACCTGATCCAGATGGGACTGCCTTGGCAGGGAGCTTGCACTGAGTGATCTCAACCCAAACTATTCTGTGATTCAGCTTCCCACACACGCCAGACACTCCCACACCTCCTCCGCTCTCCCACATCCCGCGGGGGTCCTGCCCCTGCCCCCTGCATCTTCCCACAGCGCCAGGCGGACACATGCCGTGGGCCCGTCCCTCCCTTCTGGGTGTGCACTGTCTCCAGCCCCCCGCGACCCCTCCTTCGTCCACACGACCCCCTCCTGGCTCACCCCACCTCCCTCCACCGCCACGACTTCCTCACCGCCTCCGCTGCCATCGCGCCCCGTCCCGCCGGCAATGGCCTCCACCGGCCACCACTCCCGGCCACTCTTTCGCCCTCACCCTTCATGGAGACACCACTTTGCCCTCGCCCGACGCCGCCAATGGCCGTAACCGCAGCAAAGATGGCGGCGCGGGCGGAGTCACCCCCGCCCACAAGCGGCCCTGGCGGAGCAGCCGCCTCCCTGCCCGCCTCTGGAGCCGGGTCTCGGCCGGACGGGGCGGAAAGGGCATTGGAGCTGCTGAATGGGAGCGAAACATTTTGTGCCAGCCGCAGTGTGGCAGCCGGGCCAGGGCAGTGGTTATCCCCTGCATTCGGCACTGGAGAGGCCATGCCTCAAATGCTGTGTCCAGTTCTGGGCCCCTCAGTTCTGGGAGGACACTGAGGGGCTGGAGTGTGTCCAAAAGAGTGTCTTCAAATGGCTCTTTTTCATCATTTCCCCTTCTCCTATTTGGCCTGTCTGCTTGGAAGTCAGAACTCTTGCAACCCCAACCAAAATAGGGAAGTGTCAGGAAAATTAATCCATAAACACCAGAGGTTCATATCCAAAAAAGGAGACAGAGGAGTCCTGCAATTTTATTCAAATAAAGGGAGAGTCCATGAGGCATTTTTAGGGGACATAATATCCTTTTTATCCTCTTTTCCCAGCCGCATTTCCCTCTCTCTTTCCCCATTGGCTGAGCTACTTGAGAGGTGCAGACTTCCCAAACACCTAATACCTAAGACCCCTTCTAAGTATAACCCCCCCGATTTTTCTTTTCCTTTGTGTCTCTGTTGTTTTTCTCTAAAACCAGAGATTTAGCACAGTCTTGAGTGAGTAATGTTATAAATGTGTGATACGTAGCATGAATAAATTTGTGCTGAAGTTATAATCTTGTCTGACAAGAATCCTAGCATATTTCCAGGAAACCTTCCCTGACGAGATTATAGTGATATGCAGCAAGGCCAACATGAATATTCGACTGCAAGGGGCTGTGAGAAATGAACTTGTAAAAATTCGTAGAAATCTAAATAAATGTATATAACAATAATGATATAAAATATAAAGTACAGTATGACACACAAGCCCTTCCCAGATCTAGCCACGAATTCCCACTCAAAGGATAACGATCCTAGCCGGCGCCCATCAACGAAAAAGAATAGACAGGACAAGGCTCATCAAGCTGACAGGACAAAACTCATCAAGCTGACAGGGACAGGCTCGGTGCCCATCAACGGGAAAGAATAGACAGGACACGAAACATCAAGCCAACAGGAGAGGCTCCGACGAGATACTCATCACCGGACCTGAACACCCCGCCTTGCAGGCTACCGTTGGGGGAAGCCATCAGGTAAACAAAAGGAAAAATCCAGCCGAGATATCCATCGGCTCCAACCCGGATCCAACCATCCCATCCAGATGGCCTGAACCACAATGAAATCAAGAACCACCCAGAACTTCTTTACATATGAGGAGACTCGGTCCGGACGTCCATTTGACTCTATTCTCCAACGCCAGGAAATCAATTCATACGACAATCAAGGACTGTTGATGAATGGTGCCTGCCTGGAATTTGGCCTCAAGGCTAAAAATCCCTATAAAAACCCCGGACAGTCTACCCTCCTTCGTGGATTTGGGAACACCTATACCTTTGGGTATAGACCCCTGTCCACCCAGCGCTGCGCTGTTTGTTTTATTGTGGTTTTTTCCTCATTGTTTATTTTTTTATAGAAATTGTTTTATAATAAATTGTTTTTATTTAACCCAAATCTGCCTTTGCATTTATAACAGATTGGTGCCGTGACTCGGATCGGAGAAACTGCGGGGAATCTCGCTGCCCAGGACGGGTACCCCCGCTGATTTTGGCGGCCTGGTGAGTTGAGAACCCCCGTAGTTCATTCCGATATCCGAACCAAATTTAGGCGGAGGTAAAAACCACAATAAAAAGGAAAAATCCGGATCGGAGAGCTCGGAAGGCACGGAGCCTTCGGGAAGCCGCGGCTTGCTTTGCTCGTAAAACGTCTAGTGTGCACAAGGACACCCACGCAGGAAAATAGCTGTAAGTACTGCTGGTTGAGCGGGCGATCGGGCGAGTGTGTGAGATGTGATCTGATCACGAAGCGAGTGCGGACTTCAAGGTCGCGTTTCCATCCTCCCGCGAGGGAATTGGCCGGCCGCGAAGGAAGCGATACAGAGTGAAAGTTTTTTTTCCCTCGACACACACTCGTAAAACCTGAGGCCAAAGGGTGTCTCGGGAACTGATCGCAAGGTACTAAGAGGGGAAGGGACGTCTTGTCGAGCTCGAGGCTGGTAAACCCTCTTAGTAACGGACCCAGGGAGAGGTCCAGGGAAGAATCAAAAGTTCCGATTACAAGAGACCTCAGCTCAGCTCGCTGAAAGGTGAGTATCGGCAAATTTTGATTCCTAAGTACACAACGCAGAAACTGATATCGACTCCCGGAGAAGTCGAAGAAAGGTAAGAATATATTTGCGAAGTATGGGGCAGAAAAAGAGTAAGCTTCAAGGAAGAAGCACAGGAAAAGATTCCTCCGATCAGGGGGAGGAATCACCAGACATCCCACTGGAAAGTCCCTTGGGGTGGATGCTAAAACACTGGGAAGATTGTCCCCAGAGGAAGGGGAAATCAAAGGAAAAATTAATACATTATTGTATAGAGGTTTGGGGAGGACAGGAGTTGAGAAGTCACCTCACTTGGCCAGTGTTAGGCACATTTGAAAAATGGACGTGTAACAAGTTGTTCTCCTATGTGGAGAACAAAGTCCCCTCAGATCCTGAGGAGAGGGAATACGCTAAGCTCTGGGTAAATGTCAGAGTAGGGCTATTTCCAATAAAGCAAAAAGAAAAACGTGAGTCGAGAGCTGAGTCCTGGGAACCCCTCGATCACTTACCACCCCCGTATCGAGGACCAGCAGGACCTTCCTCTGCAGATCAGGTGGTGCCCTCAGCACCCTTGGGCCCCCGAGACCAACCCACTGAGATACGTGTGTCTCAAGCGGGAGAGTCGGGGCCAGCAGCAATGCCGGCAGCCCTTCCCCTTTCCCCGCCTGTAAACACCGTAACCACAGCAACCTCCTCGGAGGTTTTTTCTGCACAAGGCTGGGGAACACCCTATCCGTCCCTGCTGGTCCAGCCGCCACTACCGGGACCCTCCCATACAACGGAGGGGACTCCTCCCTTCAACCGGGTGGCGGCAGAATTCCCACAATTAATAACAGGGAGGCAACACACAATCACCAATTCCCCTCCCGCAAGTAGAACCCGTTTAAGAGCAAGAATGACAGATAATGAATGGGGAGAGAGTGAAGAGGGGCACCGGTTGTTCCCTCTTAGGGAAGTACCGACGGCCCCGGGAGTGATCGGTTTTGTGAATGTCCCCCTTAACTCTGGAAATGTAAGAACATTTAAAAAAGAGATGGGGCGGTTGTTAGATGACCCTCTCGGAGTGGCTGAGAGGTTAGATGAATTTTTAGGGAGTAGCATTTATACCTTTGACGATCTTATGGCAATCCTGAGATCACTGTTTAATCTGGAGGAAAGAGAAATGATTAAACAAGCCGGGATCAGAGACTGGGACAGACGCAATCCACAGGGGATGCCAGGTAACCAGAAATGGCCTAGCGCAAGCCCGAGCTGGAATGCACAGACGGAGGAAGGCAGACGGAACATGATGGATTTAAGGAGCATGATTATACAAGGTATAAGAGAAGCGGTCCCTAGGGGCCAGAACATTAGCAAAGTTTTTAAAGAGTGTCAAGGAAAAGAGGAACCACCCACTGAATGGATCGAGAGATTACGGCGAAGTTTACAGATTTATTCTGGGACTGACCCGAACTCTCCTGTGGGGGAGGTTCTGTTAAAAACACAATTCGTTGCTAAATCTTGGGAAGATATTAGGAGGAAATTAGAAAAGATCGAGGGGTGGCAAGATAAAAGTCTTCAGGAGCTCCTAAGGGAAGCTCAAAAAGTGTACATGAGAAGAGAAGATGAGAAGCAGAAATCGCAAGCTAGAATTTTAGTAACAGCGGTAAAAGAGGTCCAGAAACAAGAACAGATGCAGGGTAAGTTTAAATCACTACCCGGGAAAGGTCGAGGTTCTCACCGGGCAGCCCCGGCCCCATGGAAAGAACCCCCTGAATGCTACTACTGTAAAAAGGTAGGACACGTTCAGCGGAATTGTAAACAAAAATTAAAAGATGAGAAAATTTTTCAGGAAGACTAGGGGTGTCAGGGGCTCTTTAATTTGGGGACCAGAACATCCAAGGAGCCCTTGATAAAGTTAAAAGTGGGACCCCAACGACAAGTGGTAAGTTTTCTTGTAGATACTGGGGCAGAGAGAAGTACTCTGCAGAAATTACCATACGGATGTGTGGCTAGCAGAGAAAAAGTTTTTGTAATCGGTGCAAAGGGAGACCCCTTTGAAGTACCTATAATAAAAGATGTGGAAATAGAATCTGAAAATAAAATTTGCTTAGGGAATTTGCTATTAGTAGAAGAAGCAGATTACAATTTACTGGGAAGGGACATGATTGTTGCTTTAAGAATTAATATCTTGATTAAAAACTCTGAATTGGTGGTAAAAATATTTAGGTTGACTCCTAAGGATGAGGAGAAAATAAACCCTAAAGTATGGCATTCAAAAGGAGAGGTAGGAAAGCTAGATATCAAACCTATCAAAATAAAAATCGAGAACTCTGAGGACCCTATAAGAGTCAAACAATATCCCATCCCGATGGAAGGGAGAAGGGGGTTGAAACAAATAATTGATGACCTCCTAAAAGGGGGTACTTTAGAACCTTGCATGTCCCAACACAACACCCCCATCCTGGCTGTAAGGAAGACGGATGGTAGCTTCCGATTGGTCCAGGACCTACGAGCGGTAAACGCTAGGACCCGGACTAGATTCCCGGTGGTGGCCAACCCCTATACTTTACTAAATAGACTCACACCAGAAGATGTGTGGTATAGTGTAATTGATTTGAAAGATGCTTTTTAGACTTGCCCTCTGGATGAAAGGAGTAGAGATTATTTTGCATTTCAGTGGGAGGACCCAGATACAAACCGTAAGCAACAGCTAAGGTGGACGGTCCTCCCCCAGGGGTTTGTGGAGTCTCCGAACCTTTTCAGACAAGCTTTAGAACAAATGTTAACCCAATTTGCTCTTGAGGACAGGACAAAGCTTTCGCAGTATGTAGATGACTTGCTAATAGCTGGACCGACTGAAGAGAGTGTGAAGAAAAGCACGATTGCCTTGTTAAACTTTCTAAGAAAGAAAAGTTTGAAAGTATCAAAATCCAAGCTGCAATTCACAGAGCCGGAAATAAAAAATAAAATACCTCAGACATTGTATATCTCAAGGAAAAAAATTAGACCCGGAGAAGGTAGCAGGCATCCTTGCATTGCCTGCACCAAAAACAAAAAGGCAAATTAGACAAATTCTAGGGCTCTTGGGATACTGCAGGCAGTGGATTGAGGGTTACAGTGAAAAGGTGAAGTTTTTATATGAAAGATTAAACACTGACAGGCTAAAGTGGACTGAACAGGATGAGTCCAATTTTCAGAAATTAAAAATTGTCCTTATGACTGCCCCGGTACTAACTCTACCAGATACGAATAAAGAATTCCAGTTGTTTGTGGATGTGAGTGGACAAACAGCACAGGGAGTCCTGACTCAGGAATGGGCAGACAAAAAGAAGCCTATAGGGTTTCTTTCAAAGATCTTAGATCCAGTCAGTCGAGGTTGGCCTACGTGTTTACAAGCAATTGTAGCAGTAGCTCTGTTAGTAGGAGAAGCAAAGAAAATAACTTTTGGGGCTCCTCTGGTAGTCTACACTCCCCATGATGTGAGAAACATATTGCAGCAAAAAGCAGAGAAGTGGCTGACTGATTCCAGGCTCCTGAAATATGAAGCCATCTTAATCAGTTCACCCGGTTTAGAATTAAAAACTACTTCTGCACAAAATCCTGCTCAGTTTTTATTCGGTGAACCTTTAGAGAAATTAGTGCATAACTGTTCTGAGATCGTGGAGCTGCAGACCAGAATAAGACCGGACTTAGAGGATCAGGAGTTAGAAGGGGGAGAGAAGTGGTTTGTAGATGGATCCTCGAGAATTATTGAGGGAAAAAGAAAATCGGGATATGCGATAATAAATGGTGCATCTGGGGAAGTTGTGGAATCTGGACCTTTGAAAGCAAGTTGGTCTGCACAAGCTTGCGAGCTCTATGCTCTCCTAAGAGCCCTCCGGAGGTTGAAAGGAAGGAGAGGGACCATATACACAGACTCACGGTATGCTTTCGGTGTGGTACATACTTTTGGAAAAATTTGGGAAGAGAGGGGTCTAATAAATACCAAAGGAAAAGATCTAATTCATGGGGAAATAATCAGACAGATTCTAGAGGCAGTCCGGGGGCCAAGAGAAATATCAATTGTCCATGTAAAAGGACACCAGACAGGGTTGCAGTTTCAAACCCGAGGTAACAACTTAGCCGATAAAGAGGCAAAACGAGCAGCCCTGCTTACCGTAAGTATTCCCGAGGTGACTCCGGAGGAATCACCGGAAATTCCTATGCTCCCTTCAGAGAAAGAGATTGAAGAATTCAAAAAAATAGGGGGAGTCATGAAACAGGGAAAATGGTGGTTACCTGATGGGAGGGAGCTGATCCCGAGGGGAGTGGCAAGGAGAGTGTTACAAAGACTACACAAACAGACCCATTGGGGAACTCGGGCGCTGGCAGATCAGTTCCTGAAATTTTTCGGATGCAAGGGGATTTTTGAAATTGCCAAACAAGAGGTACAGGGGTGTGTGGTTTGCCAAAAAGTAAATAAATCCAACTCCAAACAAACCGTTTGGGGAGGGCGGCCTCTCTCATACCGACCATTTGAGAGGATCCAGGTGGACTTCACCGAATTACCAAAAATCGGGAGATATAAATTCTTATTAGTAATAGTTGATAAACTTACGCATTGGGTAGAAGCCTTTCCCAGGGCAAGGGCTACGGCCCAAACAGTATCAAAAATTTTATTGGAAGAAATCATCCCTAGGTATGGGATAGTGGACTATATTGATTCGGATCAAGGAACTCATTTCACTTCAAAAATTATAAAACAAACTTCAGAAGCTCTGGGTATCAGATGGCAATACCACACTCCCTGGCATCCTCAGAGTTCAGGGCAGGTGGAAAGAATGAATCAGACACTTAAATCCCAATTGTCTAAACTCATGATAGAGACAAAAATGTCATGGATTAAGTGCCTCCCTCTTGCTTTACTAAATATAAGAACAATGCCCCATTCTGAAACGGGTCTGTCCCCTTTTGAAATGTTGTACGGAATGCCATACAAACATGGAATGCCGGTGGGACACCCCCAAGTGGAGGATGTACAAATACAACCATATCTCATTGCTATCAACAAAAATTTACAGGAACTACGAAAACGAGGACTGATTCCCCAAAGCACCACTCTGGGATTTGCAATACACCAGATACAGCCTGGGGATAAAGTCCTCGTCAAAGCGTGGAAGGAGCTTCCCCTCAACCCCCATTGGGAAGGACCTTTCCTGGTTCTCCTGACCACAGACACAGCTGTCCGGACCGCAGAAAAAGGTTGGACCCACTCATCTCGGGTAAAAAAAGTAAAGGAATACGACACCTCCAAGTGGAAAGTCACCACCCCTCCGGGAGAACTAAAGATCAGACTACAGCGTAACCACAAATGAACAGTAACGATCAGATAAGTTGTATTCACCCTGAATGTAATTGTTTTCCGTTTATACATTTTAAGTGCGCCTATTGTAACCAGATTTGGGTAACCCACTGTTTGGGAGGGTACAAACCTAAAGGATTGTGCACAAAGTGTCTAGAAAAGGAACAGGATTTGACTAGCCGTCTCTTAATACTTGCCACCAGGGCGGGGTTGTTGGAACTCGACTCTCCTGAGTGGTTCCTACTTTTTCAAAAGGGGATAAGAGGGAAACTAGACTCCAAGGCAGAGGCTTTGGAAATCGAGTGCCGAAAGACAGTAAAAGTACCGTGCAGGACAGACACGATTAAGTCGTCTCGGTGGGCTACCTTTAAAAGAAGATACGCCATAAGAACTACAAGGGCCCCTGAAGAATATCCTTGCTGCCGGGAAGATGGTAATCCCCGCCGTATATTTTTGTACGGGCGAAGGGCAAGGCAGAGGGATACACCGGTGGGGAATCCTGATGTTCCTGAATCTAGCCATGTGCTTGACCAAGGGAATGAGCCCCGAGGCGCCTCTGGGGGATCCTCCCCTAGAGAAGTGTGAGCGGTGCCAGACCACCACAAATGCCGGACGAATAATCGACTGTCCTCCAGAACAACAAAGGGGGTTTTGTATATCCAATGGCACTCAGTATAATCTATGTGAACTAAAGGGGGAGGTCTGGTGTTATCACCCAGCGGCGAGTCTTAAGGACGGGCAGTCTAAAACTCCTATGAAAAGAAAGACTGAAACTTCCCATTTCAGGTATAGGAGAGAAGTGGGAATGATTCCCCCAATTCCAATCTGCAGTCAATGTAACAAAACTGTCTGGATAGGGGGGAAAAGACAATCCACCTTTTTGGCATATTATGCGGTTAACCCTTTATGTTACAATAAAGCGAATTTGAAAATGTGTACCATGGGAGGGAAGGTATATTGGGAAGGTAGAAATTTAAAACATGAAGAAAAGGCTTTTTTTAATAATGAACCGATAATCCTTGATTTGTTAAAAAGTAGTGATGACCGGGTATGTTTGCAATTCAACCAAGTATTCTGCTTCTCCAGGGATGAGGAAGGGGTGGACCCTGAAAACAAAATAAAACAACTAACCCTAGAGTTAAAGAGGCGAGAAGCGGAAGCTCGGAAAAAGAGGCTAGAACAGGAGAGGCTTAACTCTCTTAGTGAACATTATGAGCAATTAGAGAAACAATACAGCAATTGGGGGTTGCCAAACCCCAACCAGAATCTTTTCATAGATCTAATGCAAGAAATAGCCACAGAATTAGGTCTATCTAACTGCTGGATCTGTGGCGGGTTAAAATCAGCTGAAAGATGGCCTTGGAAGGGAGAGGGACTAACCCCAGAGCAACTTCTAAAATGGGAAGGCTCTAAAATATCAAAAACAAAACAAAGACCAGAGGGATGGGTTATAGACCAAAGAATAATCGGTACTGTCTGCATTAGCAGAGAGGGAAAAGAATTCACTGATTTAGTAGGCTATACCCCGTGTGTAAGCACACTCACGGTGAATTCGGAAAGCAAAACTAAAACCTGGCAACCTGAACCACCCGCGGGCTATTGGAGTCGCTCCCGGGGGAATAACTGCGAATGGATGGAAATAATTGGACTTTGCTGGTACAAAAACTCTGGGGCCAATCCCTTCCATGAGCTAATAGGATTGAAAGAATATTGGGATGATCCGGCAAAGTTGAACGAGGGTTGGGAAGCTCCTGATGGTATATATTGGATATGTGGAAAAAAGGCTTACAGCGAGCTACCCAGAAAATGGAAAGGATCCTGCACACTTGGAATAATTCGGTCCTTTTTCTTTACTCTACCTAAAACAGAGAGTAAATCATTGGGAGCCCCTCTCTTTGAAACATTAAACAGACAAAGGAGGGAATTAAAACGGGAACTACCAATGGCGGGAGGCAACCAGAAGTGGAACGAGGAAGAATGGCCTGCCGAAAGGATCATTCAATATTACGGGCCCGCTACTTGGGCAAACGATGGCAGCTGGGGTTACAGAACCCCCATTTATCTCCTCAACAGACTTATCAGATTGCAAGCGGTGGTAGAGATAGTTTCCAACCACACTTCAGAAGCCCTAGAACTCCTAGCCAAACAACATTCACAAATGAGAGCTTTTGTGTACCAAAACAGACTAGCTCTCGATTATTTGCTAGCCGAGGAGGGAGGAGTGTGTGGCAGATACAACGAATCCGAGTGTTGTATGGAAATAGACGATTACGGAGAAACAATAAAAGGATTGGCGGCTGAAATTAAAAAAGTAGCTCATGTGCCAGTCCAAAAATGGAATTCAATCCTACAAGCCTCCTGGTGGGACCAGATATTCGGGCAAGGGGCTTGGTGGAAGAAGCTAGTATTTTTCATCACTTGTTCAGTTGCCGGAATCATTTTCCTTCCCTGCTTAATTCCTTGCTTCATCAGACTAATTCACTCTGTTGTGCAAGGAATGCAGATTGCCACACTTCCAATCGATCCTGAGAAAGCACAAGGGAGACCTACTCCTCTCTCTAAACTAATGAAATTAGAGGAGGAAAAGAAAACGAAAATGTGATTAAAGCCTTAAAGAATTTTGAAAATAAATATAACCTGGCACAAACATATAGTGAGAATTCGTTAACGGACTGGGAAGAAAATGAATGTGAGTAAAAAATTTTATAGTCCTCCCCTGCAGAATTGGATGAAATAACACGAATTTTTAATGTAATGGATTATTAGGTGGGGGACTGTGAGAAATGAACTTGTAAAAATTCGTAGAAATCTAAATAAATGTATATAACAATAATGATATAAAATATAAAGTACAGTATGACACACAAGCCCTTCCCAGATCTAGCCACGAATTCCCACTCAAAGGATAACGATCCTAGCCGGCGCCCATCAACGAAAAAGAATAGACAGGACAAGGCTCATCAAGCTGACAGGACAAAACTCATCAAGCTGACAGGGACAGGCTCGGTGCCCATCAACGGGAAAGAATAGACAGGACACGAAACATCAAGCCAACAAGGAGAGGCTCCGACGAGATACTCATCACCGGACCTGAACACCCCGCCTTGCAGGCTACCGTTGGGGGAAGCCATCAGGTAAACAAAAGGAAAAATCCAGCCGAGATATCCATCGGCTCCAACCCGGATCCAACCATCCCATCCAGATGGCCTGAACCACAATGAAATCAAGAACCACCCAGAACTTCTTTACATATGAGGAGACTCGGTCCGGACGTCCATTCGACTCTATTCTCCAACGCCAGGAAATCAATTCATACGACAATCAAGGACTGTTGATGAATGGTGCCTGCCTGGAATTTGGCCTCAAGGCTAAAAATCCCTATAAAAACCCCGGACAGTCTACCCTCCTTCGTGGATTTGGGAACACCTATACCTTTGGGTATAGACCCCTGTCCACCCAGCGCTGCGCTGTTTGTTTTATTGTGGTTTTTTCCTCATTGTTTATTTTTTTATAGAAATTGTTTTATAATAAATTGTTTTTATTTAACCCAAATCTGCCTTTGCATTTATAACAGGGCTTATCTCCAAGAAACCTCCATCCAATAAGATTATAAGGACATGCAGTCATAAATATTCATCTGCAAGAAGTGTATTTCCAAGAAGCCTGATGAAATTACAACATGTGATAAATGTAACCTTGGATAAAAATTCGTGAAAGAATAAATAAGTATATAACTAGATTTGTAACAATGTAAAAAGTATATAAAATATAGTGTGGCCGAAGAATTTCCCCAAACCCAGCAGTAACTACCCATTCAGGCGGTAACGACCCTAGGCGACGTTCATCAGCCTGAAAGAAAAAGCAGGACACGAACGATTAAGCTAAACAAAGAAAGGAGCCAGGCCGAGATGGCCATCGACTCCACACCGCACCTGGGCACCCCTCCCTGCAAACCCCAACTGAAGATGCAATCAGGCCAAACAATAAGTGGAAGCCCAGCCAAGATATCTGTCGACTCCACACCGGACTTGGATACTTCACTCTGAGAGCCCAAACCGAAAATGAAATCAAAGAACACTCAGAACTTCTTTACATATGAGGAGACTCTGCCCGGACGTCTATTTGATTCTATTCTCCAACGCCAGGAAATCAATTCATCCAACAATCAAGGACCCTTGGTGAATGGTGCCTGCCTGGAATTTGGCCTCAGGACACAAAATCCCTATAAAAACCCCGGACAGTCTACCCTCCTTCGTGGATTTGGGAACACCTATACCTTTGGGTATAGACCCCTGTCCACCCAGCGCTGCGCTGTTTGTTTTATTGTGGTTTTTCCTCATTGTTTATTTTTATTATAAAAATTGTTTTATAATAAATTGTTTTTTTATTTAACCCAAATTTGCCTTTGCATTTATAACACAACATATACACCCAAAACAGCATGAATATTTGTCTGCAAGAAGTGTATTCCAAAGGACCCCCAAAGAGCCTGAAAACATACAAAAAGCACCCTGGGACAGTTGCAGTTTGTGAAGCATGGTGGGGAAGTGCTGCAGATAGCCTCCTCCCTGTCTCACCTGGTGCTGTTCGCCTGGCACAGCGCCGAACTGATTTTTGCTTATGGTTTCCTTTTTTTGATTGTAATTTGATTATAGAATAAATTTCTTCTTTTTACTAGTTAAATTGGCTAATCATTTATAACAGATTGGTGACCTCGATGCGATGCAACTTCGGGTTATGTGACTCTCCCTCTCCAATCGGGGGGCGTCCCGCTATTTCAGCGGCCTGACGGTGTGGGAGACCAACAACCCCGTTGCACTCGAATATTGAATTAAAAGTAAAAGCCATAGCAAAAGAGAGAAACGAGCTCAGTGCTCCCAGGGGCCCACAGAGGATCCAAAGAGGGTCCTCGGAACCGCGGTATATTCTACTCATAATTCTACGTGCACAGAGACCCACACGGGAAAGAGACCTTAATTATCGCTGTTTGAGTAGGTGTGACTGAGCGTATGAATGAGACGTGACAAGAGTCACGGAGCGAGAGTGGACCCCTGACGAACCGCAGTTCCTACATCCCGTGAGGAATTAGGTTGGTGAAAGGGAGAAGCGGTTTTGAAAAGGCTCATTGCATATGTAAAATCCAAATTTCGGGAAAAAAGAGTTTGTACATTGGTCACGGGAGGGGTTAAAAAGGAAAGATATGCTCCCAGGAACTCAGGGTAGAGGGGCAAGTAAATCCTTTTTAGCCTAGGACCAGAGGTCCAGGGGAAAGAAGGAGAGAAAATAAAAAGGGAGCACATTACCGATCGAATCTGTTATAGATTTTATTAATTAACAAGAGTCGAAGAAGCCAATCAACAAATTTTATTAATTACAGCAAGCAAAACAAGGAGGCAATGCAGCACTGGGCGACAGGGGGATCTCCGTCCTGCCAACTGCCGCGCCTACTGGAGTTCCAGTCGGTCCTTTTAAGTCGCTCACAAGCCTATCATTGTGATACTTCCGGAGTACTCTGCGCATGCTTTGAGGCTGTTGCTGGGGCATTTAACTGTCTTGCTTCACTTCTATTTCTCTTGGTTTCTGGAAAGTACCACTTATACAAAACATGTTAATCTTTACAAACAATTCTAACCACATCTTACTTAACAAGCACATACATTCTATTACAATAACCACATCTTACAAACAAACATACTCTATTACAATAACCACATCCTAGTTAATGAACAAACATACTTCATAACAGAATCTCCCCGGGTCGGTCACCCACTGGCTGGAGGAGATCGGCAAAAGACGGAAACTGAGCTGATCCGGCACAGTACCAGTCGGTTGAAAACCAGTACGCATGACTGAGCAAAGCGCAACGGAAACTACAGTGTGATTGCAAAACCACCCCTCCCCCTTAGAAGCGCAGGTTTTGGTTTTGTTTTATTTTTTGGTTTTTTGTTTTGGTTTGGTTGGTTGGGGTTTTTTTCCTCTTTTCTCGGGATCTTTCTAAGGATTTGGGCACTGAGCGGGGGTAGGGATTGAGAATTAGACCAAAACATTTAATAAAATGGGAGAGAAAAAAAGCAAAACCCAGAGAGGATTTCAAGAAACGTCCTCAGGAGAAAGGAAAAGGGAAATCTCAGAAATTCCACCAGATAGCCCACTGGGGTTTTTGTTAAAAAATGGGGAAAACTGGCCCTCAAAAGAAGGGAAATCTAAAGAGAAGGTGATTCACTATTGCATGAAAGCCTGGGGGTGGAAAGAGATTAGAAGCCATTTGATTTGGCCCATGTTTGGGTCTTTCAAAGGCTGGGTCTGTCAAGCTCTAGATAGGTATGTAAATAGTAAAGAACCCTCAAATCAGGAGGAGAGAGACTATGCAAAGATATGGATAAGATCAGCAGCTAAGCTATTCACTGTTAGGACCGAAAACCCAGCTGAGACCAAAGATGAGGCTTGGGATCCGTTAAATAATCTTCCTCCCCCATATCTGGCACCTCAGCCTCAAATCATTCAGCCGACCCAACCCCTGCCTCAGCCTGGACAGAATACGAGACCAACGGCTCCCCTGCTTAGGGTCACTTGTTCTCCCTCTCCAAGGAGACAAGGAGAAAAGTAAGAGAAAAAATCAATGATGAGAATAATGAAAGTGATGAGGACAAAGAAAAGGGGTGTAATCTTTTTCCATTGAGAGAAGTACTGACAGTGCCAGGGGTAATTGGGTATGTTAATGTCCCCCTTAACACTGGGGATGTCTGAGACTTCAAAAAGGACATGGGTAAGCTGATGGATGACCCCCTGGGGGTGTCAGACAGGTTAGACCAGTTTCTACAACCCAATATGTACACGTGGGATGATATGCAGGCTATACTAAGGACATTGTTTACTACTGAGAAATGATAAGACAGGCAGGAATGAGAGAATGGGAGTGCAAAATCCACAAGGGATACCTGGAAATCAAAAGTGGCCAAACCAAAGACCAGGGTGGGATGCTCAGACAGAGGGAGGTTGTCGAAACATGACAGATTTAAGAGATATGACAATACAAGGAGTCCGAGAAGCTGTCCCTTGGGGGGAACAACATTAGCAAAGCATTCAAAGAATGTCAGAAAAAAGATGAATCTCCTACAGATTGGCTCAAAAGGTTATGGAAAAGCCTACAGATGTATTTGGGGTTTGACCCTAACTCTCCAATAGGAGAAGCATTGTTAAAAACACAATTTGTAGCAAAATCCTGGGAGGATATACAAAAGAAACTTGAAAAGTTGGAAAACTGGCAAGAGAGGGGACTACAGGAATTATTGAGAGAAGCACAGAAGGTTTATGTAAGGAGAGACGAGGAAAAACAGAAGGTTCAAGCAAAAGTATTAGTTGCAGCTGTCAGGGAAGTTCAAAAGCAAGAGCGACCCCAGAGTCTAGTAAGATCAGTGCAGAACCAGGGAAGACAGAAGAAGCAGTCTGTCCCACAAAAAGGGACACCTCAGGTGTCCTGAGTGCTATTACTGCAGAAAGAAATGGTGTCTGAAAAAGAACTGTAGAAAAAGAATGCAAGATGAAAAGATCTTTCAAGAGGACTAGGGGGGGTTTTTATTTTGGGGTCCAAACCACCACCTGAGCCCTTGATAAAATTAAAAATAGGACCCCATAAAGAGGGGGTATCTTTTCTGATTGATACAGAGGCTGAACGAAGTACTGTCCAGAAATTGCCAAAAGGATGCATAAAGAGTAAAAATACCATGGTAGTAGTAGGGGCAAAAGGAGGACCCTTTAAGGTCCCAGTTATTAGAGATGTAGAAATAGAATCAGAAACTAAGTTCTGTTTAGGAGATTTGTTACTAGTTGAAGAAGCAGATTATCATTTATTAGGGAGAGATCTGATTGTAACTCTAGGAATAAACTTGATAGTAAGAAAAAAAATCTCTTAGTAAACCTGTACAGACTAACTCAAGAGGATGAGAGTAAAATCAATCCTCAAGTCTGTCATGCACAAGAAGTCGGAAAATTAGAAATGGAACCTATTTCCATTGAAATACAAAGACCAGAAGACCCAATTAGGGTCAAACAATATCCTATTGTTATAAACGTAATAGCAAAATAAGGTTAATATAAAAAGCAATTTATTATAAAACAATTTCAATCATAAGCAACGAGAGAAAAAACCACAATAAAATAAATCAGCGCAGCGCCGGGTGGACAGGGGTCTGCACCCAGAGGTACAGATTTTCCCAAATCCACAAAGGAGGGATTGCACTCCGGGGTTTTTATAAGGATTTTCGTATCCTGAGGCAAAACCCGGAGTGGGCACAGTCCAACAAAGAGTCTAGATGTGCGGTTGAATAGATTTCCCGGATCCCTCGAGCTGAGTCAATAGTCAACTGGGCAGAGTCCTTTCACATGAGAAAGGTTCTCGGTGCCTTCTGATTGCATCTTTTGGTTGGACTCCAGGGGTGGAGTGTCCAGGTCGGGTGCGAAGCAGATGGATATCTCAGCCGGGCTACTCTCATTGTCTGGCTTGATTGCCTGTGTCCTGCTCTTTATCTCGGGCTGTGGATAAGCATCGCTGTGGATCGTTACCGCCTGACTCGGGAAGGAACCTTTAGATCATACTACATTTTATATCTTTACATTATTATAAATATAACATATATTTCTTTATTCTCCTTCACGAATTTTTATCCAATGCCACATTTATCACACTATTTCTACAGAAGGAAGAAAAGGGATTAAAACCTGTAATAGATGAATTAATAAAAAGGGGGACTTTGGAACCTTGCATGTCAAGGCACAACACCCCCATCTTACCAGTACGGAAAACTGATGGAACCTATAGGTTAGTTCAAGATCTGAGAACAGTCAATCAAAGGACAAAAACATGTTTTCCAGTGGTTGCAAACCCATACACCCTTTTGAATCAGATTTCTCCGCAAGACACCTGGTATAGCGTGTTAGATCTGAAAGATGCCTTCTGGACTTGTCCACTAGCAAAAAATAGTCGAGATTACTTTGCCTTTCAGTGGGAGGACCCCAACACAAAAAGAAAACAACAGCTTAGATGGACAGTACTTAGCCAGGGGTTTGTCAGTTCTCCCAATTTGTCTGGACAAGCACTGGAGCAGCTACTAAGTCAGTTTGTGCTGACAGAAGGAATCAAGCTCTTGCAGTATGTTGATTACTTGCTAATAGCTGGTAAAAAGGAAGAAGTAAGAACAAATATAATAGCATTGTTAAATTTCTTAGGAGAAAAAGGGTTAAAAGTATCAAAATCAAAGTTACAGTTTACTGAACCAGAAGTAAAGTACCTAGGGCACTGGATTACAAAAGGGAAAAAGAAATTAGACCCTGAAAGAGTAGCTGGGATTGTTGCATTACCACTCCCACAGACAAAAAGAGAAGTTAGAGAACTATTGGGACTTCTAGGGTATTGCAAGCAGTGGATTGAAAAGTATAGCGAGAAAGTAAAATTCGTATATGAAAAATTGACTACTGAAAGAATAAAATGGACAGAGCAAGATGAAAGAGGATTTAAAGAATTAAAGGAAGCTCTTATAACAGCTCCATTATTAAATCTTCCTGATGTAAAGAGGCAGTTTCAGCTGTTTGTAGATGTTAACAACCATACTGCTCATGGAGTATTAACACAAGATTGGGCTGGGACTAAAAAACCTGTGGGGTGTATGTCAAAGCTAACTGAGGTCAAAGGCACAAGTGCTTATAACTGAGTATTGGCGAACAAACAATGTACCCTGTGATGCTGATGCAGTCAAAATATCAGAGTGGGATGCCTTTAAGAGAAAATATGCAGCTCATTCCAGCCATGGATCCCGTGAAGGATACCCCTGCTGCCAAGATGAACTCCCTGGCCGCAGACTGCAACCCTGTGGGCATAGGCAGAGGCAGAGGAGTACACGTGTGGGGAACCCTAGTGGTTCTGAGTCTGATAATGGGCAGAACTATCAGTCTGCTCTCCAAGAGTTACCCCAGTGTTGAGAAGCAAAGCTCAACCCAAGACTGTAGGCAGTGTTTTAAAAACACCCTGGAAAAACAAAGGGTCACAGAAACCCTGGCATATCGCACACACTATGACTGCAAAATGGGCAGCTAAACAGGGGAGTGTGAGCATAACCACACTCGGTATAAAATGTGCCAAATAAAAAAAGAGTAATCAGCCATGACCCAAGAGTGACACCTAAAAATCGGTGGTTAGAGGCAATCTACACCAGAAAGTAAGAAAATACTGGCCCATGCATTACACAAATGAGCTGCTGGATTAGAGCCTATTGTTCCCACTTGTAACAAATGTAACCCATTCAGTATGGATTGGAGGGAGAATGGAATCAATGTTTATGGCACATTCCCAAATCAGTGCAATACGCTATCATCACAGCCAACTAAAAATGTGTACTATGGGAAGGAAAATGTATTGGGTTGGAGAAAATCTGAAATATGGTAAAATAGTTTCTCTCAGCAATGAGCCCATAATAACTAATCTTCTCGACAGTAATGATGACCGAATTTGCTTACAATACGGCAAAACTTTCTGTTCTGCAAGAGATGGAGAAGGAATAGATCCAGAAAGTAAATTAAAACAGATAGCTCAAGAATCAGAGAAACAAAAGGCAGAGGCAAAAAAAGAAATAGAACAAGAACAGCTAAAAGCATTAAATGAGTAATATGAATAGTTAGAACAACAGTATGGTAATTGGAACCTACCTACCTACCTCAAACAAGAACCTTTTTGTAGATCTAATACAAGAGACTGCTACAGAATTAGGATTATCTAATTGCTGGATTTGTGGAGGGCTTAAATCAGCTGAGAAATGGCCATGGAAAGGTGAGAGCTGAGCTCCAGAGCAACTTCTAAAATGGAATCATACCTAAATTTCCAGAACATTAAAACAACCTGAAGGGTGGGTTTTAGATAATCAAATAATTGGAACAGTTTGTATCAGTGTGATATGATTGGCATCAGCAGGGAAGGAAAAAGATATACTGAAGTAGTAGGATATACTCCTTGCATATTCACTTTAACAGTGAATTCAAATAACAATACCAAAGCCTGGCAACCAGAAACCCCGACTGGATACTGGAGTCAAAAAAACCCAAAGAAATTGTGATTGGAATGATCAGATCAAATTATGTTGTCACAAAAATCCTGGAGCTAATCCTTACCAATCCTTAAAAAGCTTAAAGAATTACTGGGATAAACCAGAAACTGTAAATGACCAATGGAAAGCACCTGTTGGAATATACTGGATATGAGGGGAAAAAGCATACAGTGAATTACCCTGCAGATGGAAAGGATCCTGCACTCTGGGAATGATTTGACCCTCCTTTATGCTACCAAAGTCTGAAACTAAACGATTAGGAGCACCCCTATATGAGACCCTAGGCAGAGAAAAAAGAGAGCTGAATCTTGAGTTTCCAAAAGCAGGAGGGAATCAGAAGTGGGGACAAGATGAGTGGCCTGCAGAGAGGATAATAGCTTGGCAATAGCCCAGCAACTTGGGCTCAAGACGGGAGCTGGGGATACAGGACCCAAATTTACCTATTAAACCGACTAGTAAGACTTCAAGCCATGGTAGAAATTGTATCAAATCATACCTCTGATGCTCTCGAGTTATCAGCTAAACAGCATTCACAAATGCAAGCATTTGTGTATCAGAACCAAATTGCTTTGGACTACTTGTTAGCAGAAGAACGGGGAGTCTGCAGAAAGTTCAATGAATCTGAATGCTGTGTAGAAAGAGAAGACTATGGAGAAACCATAAGAAACCTTGCAGCAGAAATTAAGAAAGTGGCACATGTAGCAGTTCAAAAATGGAATTCTATCCTTCAAGCTTCTTGGTGGGACCAATTGTCTGGGGGGAATTGTCTGGGGAAAGAGTGGTGGAAAAAATTGAGCTTTTTAATATTATGTAAAATAATGGGGCTATTATTTCTGCCTTGTCTCATACCATGTGTTATCCATGTGATTAATTCATTCTGTTGTCTAAAGCATGCAAATAGCAGCAATTGATCCTGAGTTAGCTACAATAAAAACTGGCCAATCCAAGGGAACATCCAAAATATCTAAAATAATGGAATTGAAAGAAAATAAAGAGAGCAGAGCTGCTGAAGCTCAGGCCAGATTTGAAGCTTAGACACAACTATTTTACAAGTAGCATTAAGCTACTGCAATGCCAAAATATAGCTCAGGATACAATAGCCACCTGCATTGATGTATAATTAAGCATCCAAACAGAAGAATCAAATACTTAAATAACCAATCTTATAAAAAATTATTCATTGTAAATACTGATTATGAAATAAGTGAACTGTATCAAAATTTATCCTAAAAGCACAAATTAATTCATTAATAAAGAAAGGGGGTGATTTGTTAATTAATTTAGAAATTTATTAATTTCTTTATTTAAAGAAAGGTGACTGTGATACATAGCAGGAATAAATTTGTGCTAAAGTTATAATCTTGTCTGACAAGAATCCTAGCATATTTCCAGGAAACCTTCCCTGACGAGATTATAGTGATATGCAGCAAGGCCAACATGAATATTCATCTGCAAGGGGCATATCTCCAAGAAACCTCCGTCCAATAAGATTATAACGATATGCACTCATAAATATTCATCTGCAAGAAGTGTATTTCCAAGAAACCTGATGAAATTACAACATATACACCCAAAACAGCATGAATATTTGTCTGCAAGAAGTGTATTCCAAAGGACCCCCAAAGAGCCTGAAAACATATAAAAAGCACCTTGGGACAGTTGCAGTTTGTGAAGCATGGTGGGGAAGTGCTGCAGATAGCCTCCTCCCTGTCTCACCTGGTGCTGTTCGCCTGGCACAGCGCCGAACTGATTTTTGCTTATGGTTTCCTTTTTATGATTGTAGTTTGATTATAGAATAAATTTCTTCTTTTTACTAATCAAATTGGCTAATCATTTATAACAAATGAAATTAGAATTTTGACAACTAAGTCCCTTGAGTTAATAACAGTTTAATTAAAAATTAATACAATTTAGTAAATTGAATAGTAATTTGGTATAAAAGAATACAGTTTAGTAAAAGAATACAATTTAGTAAAAAATTACAATTTATATATATAATTTTCCAGTAATTAAGTATGATTAAAGCATAAGCAAAAAATAACCCGGGGTATGGAGAGGGCTTGTTACCCCACCTCACATACATAACTGACTGGGGTACGGAGGCTTCCCACCCTGCCTCACGTACAAAACAAAGCACTTCAAGCTAAACTTACATACTGTATCCGTATACATATTCATTAATGTTTGCCATAAGTTTCCTCCTATTTCTGATTTTTTGGATTTTATGTCACCATTCTTCACAGCACATGCTTCACGTGTTGTTAGGGGGTTCTCAGTCTTCTTTTGGTGGTCTTTTGATGAAGGCTTCTCCTCTTCCTTGTTGCCCTTTGGATAACCTTTCAGGTTTGTGCGTGCATACTAAGCGTTGTTATGTAAGTCTACTAATTAGTCTGATATTTACTGAGTTTTGGGCCCAATGCCTGAAGTTGTTCTAATTTTGTCCATCTCAAGGCCATTTTCGTCTTGGGACATCACTTATTTTCCAAACTACATCCTGTAACTCAGTTTTAACATGTAACATCTGTAAAGGGGTGCATCTGCGTTGTAACACTGACTCTTGGTTGTATCTAATAATAACTTTAATAACAGTTACAATTTAGTTAGCACAAATCAATTCCATTTATTACAGTAACAATCTTTGTCAATTAGTGGAATTCCTATGTAATTTATAATTTCCCACATGCATTTCCCACCTCCTCTTACCTGGCCTTATCTACCCTCAGGCCCGCAGTTTTTATGTAAAGATACCTCCTCCTCATTCCTTTCAGAAGTTGCTCAGCCTGAGGCCTTTTTCCTCCCTTCGCCTATGCAAACCAGAGGGATTTCGCTTTAGCTAGACAAAGGGGAAGAGTTTCCTACAGTATTACTCAGTTTGGACCCCTTTCTGAAAGTTCCTGCGCTTGCCACGGTGATTTTGGGTTGTGCCGCAAAGCAAAGGCAGGAGGATGGATGCAGCCAGAGAAACAAAGGCTTTGCCCCGCGCCCTGCCGGGCAGTGTCCGGCCAGCCCCCGGAGCTGCCGCGCTGTGCCCGCAGCCTCGGCTCTGCCGCGCTCGTCCTTGCCGAGTGGGGGCCAAGCACAGCGCCCCCACTCAGGCCGCGCGCCGCCGGCGCGGCCGAGGCCCTTGTGCCGCGGTCATTGCGGCGACAGTCAGAGACAGATCGGTGCCATGGCGGAGCTGCCACTGCCCGCCGTACTCAACGCCAGCACCTTCCCTGCCAAGCTGTGGCGCCTGGTGAACAGCCCCCGCGTCCGCTCCGTGTGCTGGGACAGCCAGGCCCAGGGGTTGCTCATCGACCACTTCCTATTCGAGCGGGAGCTGCTCAGCCCGGGCGGCGCCCACGGAGGGGGCGGCGAGGGGGTGGGGGCGGCCCTGGACTCCTTCAAAGCCACACACTTCAGCAGTTTCGTGTGCCAGCTCAACCTTTACGGCTTCCAAAAGGTGCCAGGCCAGGCTTGGCTCAGCTGTGCTGGGTGATGCCAGGGGTTGGCTCCACTTCAGGAATCCCAGTTTCCGCCGTGATCGTCCCAAGCTCCTGCTCTGTATCAAATGCCTGACCAGGGCCAACAGGCAGCGGCTGGCAGGGGGGCTGGAGGTGCGTAGCCGCCAGCCCAGCCGCCTCCAGCGGCTCTCCACAGACCGGTCGCTGCCCGTCTTCCTCACCGGGCAGCCGCCCAGAGCCGGTGAGACGGGGTGGGAGCTGCGGTTGCGGAGGGTGGCGTGGGCTTTGGCCGTGGGTGCTGCCCGGCTGGGCAGGAGTGGCCCCTGCCCGTGCTGGGGCCGCTCAGGGCTGCTGCCCCGGCCGGCACAGGCGCTGTCCTTGGGCAAGGCTGCTGTGCCGGCAGGGCCCGGGAGCTGTGCTGGGCTGCCGGGGGCTGCGGGACAGTCCCGCCGCGCCTGCGTTCGCCACACGCTGGCCCGCTCGGCCGGCAGCCGGCCCAGCCCTGCACCATGGCTGGCGCTGCTCATTTGGGCGGCCCTGGGATGCTCGGGGAGGTCTCCGTGAGTGCGTGTGAGCCGAGGGCTTGGTCGAGCTCAGGCCCAGCGGGAGGGAGCCTCCTGTCCCATTTGGAGCAGTGGGGAGAAGAGCTGGCAGTTGGGTTTCTGGCAGCTGCCTTCTGCCAAAGAATGGCAGCAGGACACTTTTCCCAGATGGTTGAATGGAAAGGGGAGAGCACAGTATACACGGAACTGGTTGTTGCATAGCCTCAGAACATGTTTTGTCTGGGGTTTTTTTTTCCCTCACCTTGCTTGGGAGGAGGAGACCTTTTGTCTTCCCTGGCAGAAGTACAGTTGCTGCCAAGGGAAACACACCTCAGGACCAATAGTGACCCAGCCTTCGCTTTGCTTCCTTTTTTCTTCCCTTACTGCTGCACAGCACTCTTGTACCAGGACCTCGCTGCTGCTGTTTTACCTGAGGATTCAGAGCTGCGTTCAGACCCTTCCAGTCGAAGTGCAGGTGCTCAGGAGTCTGAGGTTTTCTTACGATCTCCCAAGAAAGCGTTTGCCACATCCGGACTTCCTGGGGTTTTATCAGAGGAACCAGGCACATGCAAATTTCAACTCAAGCGTGAGGTCGTCATTCTGCTGGTTTGCATGGACTTTAAATGTCATCCTGAGCTAACAGTTCCACTCATTCCCATAGACCATCAGAGTATTTCCATGGCCTCTCCAGAAGGCAGCAGCTGCCCATCTTCAAAGCAGCACTCACCAGTCTACGACCCATCAGGTAGGGAAAGAGCATCTACACTTTCTTTTCAAAGAGGACTTGGAGAGTGACCCTTTGCACTGTTTTCCAACAATGCTCTCTCATGGGTAGATCTCAAGTGAGAATCAGGTAGAAAGTGTCCAGTTGCTTAGGAAAAGGGACCTTAAAAACAGAAAGATTGTCTGTCTGCTTTTCCTGTCCTTCCTGCAGGTTTGGAGGCTGTTCTGGCCATTTTCCAGGCAGCCTGTCTGCTGAGGTGAAAGGGCAAAGTGAAAAATATTGCCTGACAAGTGGTCAGTGTTAGGTGAACACCCTTGTTTGTTGGAATGAAGCCAATCTGAGACCCTGATAGGATATTGCAGGTGTTTCAGACTGTCTGCCCTGTAAATCAGGTTGTGCTATTGAAATGAGCTTTGTGTGCCTCAGAACAGCTGCAGATTATAGCCTCACCCACAAGGTTACTTTTAGAATAAACTCACAGTTTAACTTCTCAGTGTGTGCCTGAAGATCTGGGCTCTTCCTGGGTGAATGCACTTTCTGTGGTCTCTTGTGATGAGAAACTCAAGCAGCCAAATCCCAAAGCTGCTGGGAAGATGCAAAAGGCTGTGATTAAAGGAGATTATGTCTGTGTGTATGTCTATATCAGTTTCACAAGCCATACTTTAATCTATGTACATGTCAATTGGGATAAATACTTTTTAAGGGGAAGAGCTCACTCTTCCAGTTCCCTGGGAAGTTTGAATACCTTTCTGGAATTGAGGTTGCTGTGCGCTTTCTGTGTTGTTTGATCCAAGGCAGCAATAAAGCTCTGCGTCCCAAAGCCTCATTTTGGAGCCTCACTGATGTTTTTGGATTCTTCCAGCAGCCAAGGGCACTTCAGTCCCCAGTGCTCCAGCTGGCAGTGCTGGTTATGCAGCATGGACAGCCCCAAGCTGGGTATGGAGTGCTCCTGGCGAAGAGGAATTGCCACCACTGGATCTGGACCTCGTTCTTGAGACACTGGAGGAGATGCTTTCACCATCTCTGCCTGAAAGGTCTCCCTCTGCTCAGGTAACTCCATTGGACAGGGATGAAAGGGGCTGGACTGAGAGCTTCTGAATGGTGTTGCATGGCTGAGAAGCAAAGGCTTCTTGAATTCAGCTGCGAACGGACAGGGAAGGATTTGCTTGGTAAAGCAAGATTTGCTAAGGAAGAGGGAATGAAAAGGGGGGATACCCCTTAGGTGAGGATGAGAGGTGTTTGCCAGGTTTGGATGCTGCTTTTTCTGGGAAGAATCCCTCGTGCAGGGGCATTTGTGGGGAGGAAGTGGAAGCTTTGTGGGTTCTAACAGGCTTTGTTTGATGGGAAAGAAGAGAAGGGCATTTGGAGAATTGCCACTGAAGGCAGAGTAGGAGGGGCATGCGAGAGGGCAGCAGATGTGGGCTCTGCCTCTCTTGGGCTGGAAGGCCAAGGCAAAGCAAGGGCTGGGCTGCAGCTGCTCCTGCAGCTGCTGCTGCTGCTGTGTGAGCCCTGCTGTGCGTGTAGGCGTTCCCAGAGCTGTGTGTGGGGATGGGCTGGAGCTGCAGCTTTCTTGCCCTCTCAGTAACCTGGTGCCTGCAGTCCAGTTTCCATCTGGGAAATCCTCAGCTGGGCAAACTGGCCAGTCTTGCTCTCCATGTTCCAGAGCTCAGTCACCTTGTGGGAAGAGATGTGTGTTCCCAGGCAGCCCCTGCAAAGCTGCAGCCTGCATGAGACGGTTCTGCTTAGGGCTGTGGTGGGAGGAGCACATCCCTGTGCCAGGAGCTGTCAGGACTCCATCCTTAGTGCCCAATCCATGGGTTGAGTGTCATCCCCACGCTCAACAGCATCAGCCTTGGTAGCTCTTGGACCGTGTTTGAGAAGTCAGTGTTTTTGACTGTTGAAGGCCTCTGGGGCCCAGACCTCCTTGTTAGGAAGAAGGGATTAAGTGTGTGAGCCATGGAGTCTTCAGGGGGCAGATGTATTGGTTTTGAGGCCCCATGACTTGCGTGATTGGTGAGAAGGACAATGTTGGTGCTGGACATGAAATGGTTAAGGACTCCTTTAAGCCCAGGGGCTCCTCCTGTGTTTGAAGAGCAGTTCAATCAGGGCCCATTAGTCTTTGTATTTGACAGATTCCTTCTTTGACTTTGTAATCCCTTTTTTCTTAAGTCAGGTCTCTTCCCAGACTGGTCTGGAGTGTTCAGTTTCTGCATTGGCACAGGCCTTTTTGCATATTATTCTACAACTTTGCCAAAGAATTTCTCTTATTTCATTTAATATGCAGACCCATTGCATCGGTAGATTTATTATTGAGGAAGGGCAGACTGGAGGTGGGGAGGGTGGATTTTTTGGAACTGCCCAGATCTTATTGCCAAGCGTGATGACCCTTTTTCTTCTGCAAACTCCCGCATACCAGTTTTCAAAAGCAATTTGTTCGTGCACAGAAGGAAATACGGCAGGCTCTGATTGTATCCCTGCAGAATATATTGGTTGATCTTTGCATTTCCTTCTTTCGGTTTTTCTTTTCAGGTCAATACTAGTGTTGCCCGTGGGTCTTCAGGAGGGGAGGCTATGAACAAGGCTGCAGCAGAGGGAGCTTTGCCTGGTTGCGGGAGCTGTGTGAACATTTCCCAGGAGCCCAAGGAGCTTGGTAAGGAGTGAGCCTGCCCTGGTTTAGAGAGATGTGAGACAGCTGCTCTGAGCCTGCCTCTGACAGGAAGGGAGATCAGAAGAGTTGAGTTCTTGTCTGCAGGGTTGGTGCTTCCTGGTGCCTTTAGTTCAAATCCTGCACTGGCACACCTTCCCCGAGCCCTGCCCCTCCATGCTTTTCCAGAGGCGCTGACACTGAGTCCTCTGCTGTGGCAAGAGAGCCGGGAATAAACCTGAGCTGGTGGGAGTTGTGTCACCAACCTGCGTGTCCCAATTGGGTCACAACTCACAGCAACCTTCAGCTTCAGCCACTGCAGTGAGGACTGACGTCTCTGCGTCAGCCCAGAGAAAGAACAAGGCTGGGCTTCTTTGTGGGAGCTGGGACTGTCTGTGTTTCAAGCTCTCGTGGGTGCCATTTGCACTGTGAGTGTTGTGAATTGATTGCCATACTTCAAAACTTCAGGAGACTGGAAAACTTGGAAAGATCCCTGTTCTTTAAAGAGCAGGCTTCAGATTCTCAAGTGAGAGTGTGCCTCTCAGGCCATCTTTTACAGCCTTTGCTAGCAGGATAGTTTACTTCCAAAGGGAAAGATACACGGAGGCCAGCATTGACTAAGAGCTGCCTTTCCTTCCCAGATATCCATGTGATCTACCTTGCCAGAAGGGCTGCCCTGCGTGGGAAGAAGGATCAGAGGGAGAGCCTGTGACCATCAGGCAGGTGACATCCCTCTGTTTATAGATATATTTAGAGATTTTTTATCTTTATTTATTTATCCATATAGTTACAAGTATAGATTGATAGAGTTGTATTTATATGTGTATCTATTTATACATCTGTATAGTTATGGATGTGATAGAATTTTATTTCTATGTATGTAGTTACATTTATAGATTTTCAGATTTGCATTTATATATGTAGAGAGTAACATTCATATGAACACACAGTTATATTTATAAATGTGCATAGTTATTTAGTTAGAGCTATATGGATGTTTAGGTACATAGATTGAGCTGTGTAGGCCTAGGCTGCATTTTAACCTCTTTCCCCCCTTGGCTGCCTTTTTCATCTCTTGTTTTTCCCCCTGTGCCCCTTCTGTCCCCTCTTCCCGTGCTGGGTCCGAGCTGGGGCCGGGCCAGGTGGAGCAGCAGTTCCAGCCCCGGCTGTCCCTGGAGCGGTGGGAGCTGCCGGTGGCCCCAGGCACTGTCCCCTGAGGAGCTGCTGAGGGACGGTGAGACTGAGGGGGCCGAGGAGGCGGTGATGCTGAAGGGACGGTGACCTTGGGCTGCTGGGGGCATTGAGGGCTGTGGGGGAGCAGAGGGCGATGGTGGCACTGAGGTGACAGAGGCGCAGGCTGAGGGGGGTGCAGAGTCTGAGGGGACAGAACGGGTCAGAAGGGACTGAGCGGGGTGAGAGGCCTGTGAGGGGCCGAAGAAACTGAAGGAGGGGCTGGGGGTTTGCCGAGAGGACGGCGGGGCTGAGGGGATGGAGGGGGCCAGCAGGGAGCAGAGAGGGGTCAGGGACTGCAGCTCTGCCAGGCCTTGGAACCAATTCCAGAGCCTCCACTTTTGCCACAGCTGCCCTGAAGACCTTGAGGACAGCCAGACACTGCCAGGAGCCAGCAGGGAGAAGCTGAAGGCCACGAGCAAGAGCAGTGAACAGGGACGTGCTGCTGCCACGCCGAGAGCCTGGGTGAGGCCACAGGGCCGGTGAGGCCGGGCGGGGCTGAGGGTGGTGTGGGCTTTGGGCCTGGGCGCTGCCCGGCTGAGCAGGAGCGGCACCTGCCCCTGCTGGGGCCGCTCCGCGCTGCTGCCCCAGCCGGGACCGGGGCTGTCCTTGTGCAAGGCAGCTGTGCCAGCAGGGCCCAGGAGCTGTGCCGGGCTGCCGGGGGCTGCGGGACAGTCCCGCCGCGCCTGCGTTCGCCACACGCTGGCCCGCTCGGCCTGCTTGTTCTTTCAGCCCTCCTGGGGAGGCTCTGAGATTTTTCCCTTCCCTGCTGGAAGGGCAGGTGCTGCCAAGGCAAAGGTCCCAATACTGACTGGGTGTTCCCTTTGCCTCCCAGATGTCCCATCTGCTGTCCCTGTCCAGGAGAGCTGCTCTGCATGGGAGGAAAAGACCGAGGGAGAGGCTTAGAAGATGGGGAGGCTGGGATCCCTCTGGTTATAGCTCTGTTTAGAGATGTATGGCCTTGCACATAGACAGTGATAATTACGTGAATATTTACATATGTGTGTTGCTATTTGTATAGGAATATTTCTGTATGTCTGTTGTTATATTTATGGATGTATGATATGTATATATGTGTGTGTATATGTACATATATGTTTGTAATTGCATATATGGCCATACATGTACCTAAGTGTACAAGTTTGTTGTTATAACTGTCTTCAGTTCTATTTCCTGTGTATAGAGTTGTGTAGGTACCTATTTCTATTGATGTGGTTGTAGGTATATGCTGCCTTACGTGAGGCAGACACCCTGGTTCAGGAGCAGCACGGTGACCATGTTCAGGCCACTTGGTCCATCTGCACACAACACCAATGTGATGGATGGCAGGAATGGCGTTTATTGCTGAAGAATTTGACACTTTATAACCTAGGTTCACAGTGTTACTCCCATCTGCTTTCATCACAGCTAGGTGCTATTGGCTAATTAAGGGGCAATTACCATACACTGTGGAGGAGGGGGGTGACTATCTTTCCGTTACATCCCGATATCTTCCGAGCGCTGGGCCCTAGCTTCCCACAGGTATATATGGCTGTTTAAATAGGTTTACTGGTATTTATATAGGTAGGTACATCTATTTTTATATGTACATTGATCTATTTCTAAATATAATTCTTTTTACATGTGTATCCAGATGTATAGGTGTATATTTGTACTGATGCAGTTGTATGGATATTTAGATTGGGACAGTGACATTTGTATATTTTCAGATAGTTTTGTTTTATATATCTATATGTATATATATATTGTATGAAATATGTAATATTTAATTGGAATTTCCATCTGTAGATTGTTATATATGTATATATAGATGTATTTAGTTCTATTTAAACATGTATGAAGTGGTATAGTTGTATAATTCTATCTATTGAATTCTTAGTACAGGGTTATTTAGAGGGAGATAACTGATATTTTTGTATTTCTATATGGGCTGTAAGCTTGTAGAAATCTGTAATAAATTAAGTTGTTAAACACTTCGTTGATCTTTGTCTATAGTGACTTGTAGAGGTTAGCAATAAGTTAAGTTTTTGCTAACTGAAGTTGGTATTTGTATATTTTTACGTGGCATTGTTGTGCTAATATAATAAATTAATTTTTTAAACTTAATTGAGATTTTTATAGTTCTGTATTGTCAGCGCAGGTGTAGCAATTTGTAGTAAATGACATTTTTCAACTGAAATTGATTCATGTGTATTTGTGGATCAGCTGTGCAGCTGCAGCAATCTGCAAGAAATGACATTTATCAGCTGAGATGGGTGGTTTGTGATTTGTGCTATCCAAAGCAATGGGCAGATGTAAATGTGATGACGCTGGAGGATTTTGGTCATGAAAATCTCCAGCCACGCCCAGCACATGCCCCACTTGCGCTCAGGCTGGGCAAGGAAAGTGCAGATTTGGGATGACAGCAGAGCCACACGTTGGCTCAGAACTCGCTGCACAGGCCTGCTGAGAAAACTCTGGGACTCTGCTGCGCGTAGAACTCCAAGCAGGAGGCAGCAGGGCAGGAGAAAGCATTCACAATGAAAAAAAAAAAAGAGAAATTGTGTCAAAACAGATGTGAGGATACTCTGGGAGTTTGATAAAATGCTCTAACTCACCACTGCCTAGGCTCATCTTCAGCAAAACTATTTTGTTAAAAGCTGAACACCTTCCAGGAAAGATAGATTGCACTTTCCCCTTCACTTGCCGTGCTGTGTGAGTGGAAGATGTCCTTACCACAGGGAATTTTTGCCCTTCAGCACCTCCCTCCCTCACATGAGATCAAAGATTATGTACTACCGCGTGGCACCATAAACAAAAACAGCCCTGCCCTCGTGACAGTGTGTGCAAAGTCTTCCCTTCCTCCTGTCCCCACATTGCACAAACTGAACCATCCCCTTCCTGTCCAAACTGCACCTGAGGTGAGTGAGGGCTCCAGGAGCTCAGGAGGGTGCAACACCACCGCAGGTGGGAAGGTTTTGCAAAGCTTCCTAAGCATCAGTGAACTTCGGGTTTGCCGGTCTTCCCCTGGAATATTGTCCTACTCATGAACGGTCTTGGAGGACACCGTGCCACCAGCTCAAGCAAGTGAAGTTTGTTTTCTTCAGGGCTTGAATGGAGGAAAATGCAAATGGTTATTTTTAGAGTGAAATTTGGGGTTTGGTGCAGCTGGGTGAGGTCCGTTATTTGCTGTGGAAAGTAGAGTAAAAGCTTTAAATTCGCAACAGAAGCTGACTGCCAGCCCACACAGAGATCTGAATGAGGCCCAGGTGTGCTTGCTGCATGCTGGTCCAAGGGAAAAGCTGGAACAAAGTCCCCTTTTATTGCGGATTGAGCCTCTGTCCTGATGGGACACTTGTGGTTGGGTTCTTTTTTCCCCTTGGACTGAGACCCTGTTTATTCTTCTTTTATCTGCATTACATGCATACAAGGTACAAGGAGCTACGTGCACTAAGATATAGAAAGGTGTAAAATGGCTAACAAAGATCTTCTTCAAGGTTTCTTATATGTCCATTTACCCAATTAACAAATGCCAAGTAAATTATTTTTCTTAGTGACCCAACGACTCAACACCTGCACGCTGCACTGCGGCATTCTTTATCCAATCACTTACTACTACCCAAAAACCTCTAGAAGAAGATGAAGAAGGAAGAAGAAGGAAAAGGAAAAGGAGACAATGCCCTAATTCCTCCATCTTGCCTCTTATTTCTTAAACTAGCTTAAACCTTAAAGTTTAATTTTCTCACCCAGTGACTTAAGAAAACTTTCTAATTTACACACTTGCACTCCTAGTTTTTCTATTGAACTGTAGCAGTTGTTTTAATGGTGTTGTATGAAATGCAGTGCTTTCTTGGATGTCAGAGCCAGGTATCAAAGGTAAGGGCACACACTCTGTGCCTCTGACTCCAACGAGCCTCTATGTACTGCTGTCTCCAGGGCTGTTTGTGGTAAGACACGGTAATGTAGGCAGAAACTGTGGCTGTATGAGTTCCAGCAGCAACCTGCTCCTCCAGAATGAGGGACGAGGCCAGCCCGAAAGCCTGAAAGGTTTCTGGGTACTGGAGAAGCCTGTCCTTGAGCAGGGCTGGCATTCAAAGGGGACCTTCACACCTTGTGCTGCTGACAAAGGGCAGCTGGCGGCCTTCCACAAAACACTTCTTTTGTCCAGCTCTTTGAAATGCTCCAGCCAACAACAATTCCTGCTGCTCATACCAGCCCCTTTCCAAGCAGGAGGAGTTTTGTATAGGCAGCCTGACAGTTCTCTTAGGCAAGAGACCAAAATACTCAGCTGAGTATTACCAACTCTCTGTCAGAAGCGGCATCCTCAGTCCCTTATCTCTTGTTGTTGTCTCAGACATGGAGGAAGTGGCAGGACATCACTGATCCTGGAAGGGAAAGCGGAAGGAGGAAAGGCAGTTGCAGTCCTTGGGGCCTTGGGAGCAGCGAGAGCCATCCAAAATTGGACCTCTGCTGGGTTGTGGAGATAGGAGTGACCAACCCAGCAATGCTCTGTGTGAGACTGGAGCCATCTGTGAATATGAGCATGGAAATATGACCTTGTAAAACAGAGAAAAGGTGTCCTTGGATATTTGCCAAAGCTTGGGCAGGGTCTGAGCCACCTGATCTAGTGGAAAGTGTCCCTGCCACTGGCAGAGGGGCTGGATCTAGAGGGTCTTGAATGTCCCTTCCAACTCAAGCTCCTCTCTGAGTCTGAATTACAAACCCATAATGACAAAGAGAACACAGTCAACTTGGGTCCCTCCACCACATTATTGGAGGTTTCTGTAGTCACTTGTTGGAGACTAGTTTGTATCTGGAGAGATTTTCATGGTCCTGCAGTATTTATGTGTGACTTTCCCTGGTTCAGTGCCCCAAAAGATGCCAGAACAGGTTATTTGCACAATAACCAAGCACAGAGCTGGTTAAACTGCCTGTGAATCTGATGGCAGAAGTGTATTCATGTAACTGCAGTGTTTCCCCTGTACAGGTGATATTTGTTTTTCATCCTGAATATGCAGTGTTCACGTACAATGCTTATATATGCATAAATACTGGCTTTAAATCCTTGTTCCCTCTTCACATGGGGATATGTAATCCATCAGAAATATTTAACAAGGAGCCATATTAGGTTTGGGCTTGATGGTATGGGTTGTTTAAAGTGTGCGATGAGTAATGGTGTCTCTAAAAAGCACCACTCTTGTTAATTCAGGTTTGTCCTTTATCAACCCGATTGCATAGAAATCACTTATTTACAGCAGACTCTAAGTGAAATTCCTTAATACAGCTGAGAATTGTCAATCCAGGCTGATTAAAGGGGGAGTCTCCTGTTATTGTGAAAAGACAATCCAGATAACCTTTTTGCTGTACATCTTGGAGGAGGCTGTGCAGTTAAGAATGAAAAGACATTTCTTTTAAGAAGTATCTTGAAAGAGCTTTTTGTATTATCAGAAGCAGCTACACTGATATTGACCTCCACAATTAAAAATGCACAACCATTCATGTGTCTTAATCTGACGACAATTCAGAGCTGCAACTCCAAAATCTCATAAAATATGTTGCTATACTGTAAACAACGAAGGAGAGCAGGAATACCAACATTTCTTATCAGTCTTTTGGGTTGGAAAGACCATTTAATTTATGCTCCCTTAGCTGTCAGCCTAAACTCTGCTGTGCAAACCTTAGGTCTATGTTGGACCGTATAAACTTCTTTAGCACCAACTTAGGTGCAAAGTTTGTATAAACCCTTGAGGCATCACCCTGATTTAGGGTAACAGAACTTCACTGTTCCAGCACAGAATTTACTTTACTTGCTCTTGCGAGTCATTTGCACAGTGGAGGTGAAATCAGTGCCGTGCTATCTGGGTGTGGTGGGACTTCACACCCATCCTGATAGACAACAGGGAAACATATTTGTTTCTATTATACCATACGTCGAAGTCTCTGGTTTGAGAGCAAAAGGAAAATGTTACTTTAAGAAGTCATTTTTGCCTGGATTTTTTGACATGAGAACAAACTCTGGTCTGCTGGCAGGAGCAACACTGTCCCTGTGGGTACACACCCCTGCAAAGGCTGAGCAGACTGTTGTCACAGGGGCCATATCTGCAGGATGGAAACCCACCGTGCCATTAATTCGAGGCAAACTAAACACAAGTGACACAGCTCTTGATCCTCAGCAAGGACTTGTCATGGCAGAGATGTTATTGACAGAGTCAACTCTTGTTTACAAGTGTTGTTAAATTGTCAGACAAATCAACCACCCTCCCCTCTCTTATCCTTCTTGGCATCCAGCTGCTGAGGAAAGGAAGAAGCAGAGTCCTTCAGGGTAAACAGAGACTTTCCAATGGGTAGAAACGGCCTCCTTTCTTTTGTTTCCCAGCGACAAGAGAGGAGTTTGTCTTCAATCTCTGTGTCAGCAGAGAAATTGTGCTTGCCCATCATGCCTAGCATCTGAGCAACCTGGATTTTTATTGGTATAAAACCCAGAGTGACCTGACCTTCTGCAGGAATATGGAGAGAAGAGTCAAAAGGGATTCCTGGAATGTTGTAATAAGCAGATAGTTGTATTGAACATATTTAGATAAAAAGGCATAAAAGCTCATAAGAACATATAGAACTGATGCAAACCTAATTATAAAGGAGTATTTTGTTGCAATAGAGTATTTTGTTGCAATAAACAATGAGGACTGCAGATCAAAGGAAAAGAAGTTTCTGGTGGGAGGAATACTGGTTTTAAAGGGAGGACCAGCTCTTGAGGTTTGATTTGTTCCCTCTTTCAGATTGCATGGAATTCATGGTGTTCCAGAGTAGAATCTGGTGCCAAAAGTTTGAGAACAGATCACCAGAGTATTTTATCTGTTTCTAGGAAGAAGCCCTGCAGAGTTGCTCTTTGGCTTTGAAAGTAGAGGTCCTGATTTTACCTAGAATTTTGAGCTCTTGTTTTTTTGGAGGAAAAAAGAAAACAACAAACTACTTGAAGTCTGCACTGAGGTGAAGGGTATCACAGAGGGCTAAGAGCTCAACAAGGCAAGAGACCCTCATGTAATTTAAACTGTTCTTTCCCTAGTAACAATATTTTCCCATTACATATTGATTTAGCAAAGTCAGATTCTCTTTTCTTCTTCTGGCCTTTCACATATCACTGAAAAAAAAGGTGAGGCTATGTTATTCTCAGCTAGATGTTAAATTCTTCAGAAGTCAAAACTGAATTCAAGTCAGGTTCATTGACACTGTAACTTCCATACTTCTAAAATCCGGTATCCTTTTATGTTTGCCTGGAGATTTGAGCCTGTTCCTTGTCAAGAAGAAAAGACTGCATATAGGACTAATCCTTTTTTTGATATGAAACAGTTTTCAACAGAAAAGGGGAAAAGAAGGCCTTTGAACACATCTTTACTTAAAAGAAAGGTGGCTGCTTGTCATGGAGTTACTTTACCTTTAAGAAAGTTTAAGTTGCTGGGATCTGCCTGGCGTCTTTTCTCCTGACCAATTATCGGTCATTGCTGAGAATTGACAGCAGTTTAGGCCATTGAAAAGTGGGATCAACTTGTGAACCCTACCTTAAAGTGTAAAACCAGAGCTCTCTTGGTTCTCTTTGTTTCCTGGCTGGGAAGGGCGGCAGAGCCCCAGGCTTCCCGCTCCCTGCCCAGGCCATGCGGCCGGGCGGGGACTGGGCTGGGCCCAGCGTCTCCCGGCCGGGGGATGCGGGCCCTGTGGAGGGGGTTTTCTCCGGGCTCCGGCCGGGCCGGGCCGAGCCGATCTCTGGCTCGGCTGCAGGTTTTTTGCTGTGGCTGGATTCACTGGAGACTGCTGAGTGAAGAAGGAGAAGGGCTCTGGGCCTGCAGCGGGCTGGGCGCGGCGCCTACACTCTCCAGAGCAGCCATGAGGAACTTTCCATCGCAGACGGCTCCAGCTCCTGCACCGGCCGAGGCCACAGAACTCCCTACAACAGCCTGGGCAAGATTTTAACTCTTTCATTTCCCAGATGAGACTTGCGGATTAATCTTTTTATCCAGAGAGAGAAAAGAGAGTGATCAACATGAAAAGAGACTTTATAAACTACTAGTGACAGGAAAGAAAAGAAAAGGTAGAGAATTAAGAAGATGCTTTAATTAAGCTGAAATATCTTTCTGTTAAAACTATGGAAATGGACAATAAGGTCTTGAAAACGCTCCTTTAATTCATGACAGTATATAGGGAGGAATAGAGTGTTCAAAGTGTAAATTTTGAGTAAAAAGTAGAGTAATTATAGTACAGTGAAGTGCTGGAAGATTTGAAGCCTTGAGAGGCAATGAGAAAACTGTTTTCTGGTGAAGCTCACGGAAACAGATGAAGAAGACTTTTTGCCTTTGAATAACTTATCCTTAAAAATCCCATCCCTAGACTCATGGCCCATACACACTTGGGATGTGAAAATGGGAGGAGTGGGCTCTAATAACAGCAGCTCTGGGCAGCTAACATTAGAGCAATGGAAAACTATAAGAAAAATAGTTTTTCTTGTGAGAAACTCCATAAATTAACAGGAAGAAACTTCTGTTTCTCTATAAAGACTGGTGAAAAGACTGTAGCAAGAATTGGGACTGTTTTAACCATCAAAGTTCCAAAGGTTTTGTCTCTTTTGTCATGTGAACAAGGGAATAGTGGGTAGACAGGGGATGAAAAGGTTTTTCTGGAAGTTTATTCTGGTGTTCTTATTGTAGTTTGTCAATAAACTTTCTTTTTTTTCCCTTTTAAGTTTTATGCCTGTTTTGCTCTTGTTCTAATCCATATCTCACAGCAAGAAATAAGTAATTTTCTTAGTTATTGGTTTAAAACCACGACACTGCTGCAGCAAATACTTATCAGGACAAAAAGGCATGGGCTGTCATTTTTTATGTTATTGTGTGCATGAAATACTGTTATTAAGCTTCTGTTTTCAAGACCATAAAAATGCACAGTACAATGTGAATCTTTATTTAATAATAGTCCAACTTCTGCTGATTCTAAGGGCCCTGTTGAATTACTTTAATGCTTTGATCATTCCAGTGAATGTTCAAAAACCATTAACCATAGTAGTCAGGCAGATATTTGGTCTTGAAGGAATACTTTTTACTAATTTTTTTCCTATCTTAAAACTCACTGGGTTTAGTTACTATCAAGAGCTAGAAAGCCAAAGCATGTGAGAAAGGGCTATTTATTGTAGCAAACATGTATGTTTTCAGAAAATGTCATTTAACTAAAATCAGAATTTCCAAGGACTCTAACCTCTCCTTCTTTCCCTTTCCCTTTCCCTTTCCCTTTCCCTTTCCCTTTCCCTTTCCCTTTCCCTTTCCCTTTCCCTTTCCCTTTCCCTTTCCTTTTCCCTTTCCCTTTCCCTTTCCCTTTCCCTTTCCCTTTCCCTTTCCCTTTCCCTTTCCCTCCACCTTTCCCTCCACCTTTCCCTCCACCTTTCCCTTGCCCTCTTCACTCCTATTGTCTCTTATTTTCACAGGTAGAGGTTTTTATAATCTGTCCCCTTCAAAGTGATTTACCACCCCTTCATCAACTCTGCCAGATACTGTTTGAAGGTGTTGTCTCTGTTTTCTGAGAGGCCTCCAGCTCTACACCATCCTTCCCCTGCAGATACTCTTGCTTGGTGACAGAGGCTGTCACAGCACTGCCAACAACTGCGAAGCCAGAGCTGCAGAATTTGTCATTGCTGGCCTGAAAGTGGAAATGGTTTTTCCTGGAGTGGAAATACCAGTAGGAGCTCATGCTCTGCCTCCCTGTGCTGACAAATCCCTGGAATCTCTCCTGCTGTGCTCTGTGGCAGCCCTACCACAGGAGACAGAGGATGTGACAAATCCTCAGGGAACCTTGGGCTTGGCTCTGGGCAGCAGGACCTTCCCTGGGCCAATGGTCAGTTCTGCAGGCAGGTATCGCCATGCTTCTCAAAACACTCCTTGCTTTTTG
This sequence comes from Pseudopodoces humilis, assembly GCF_049639895.1. Classification (NCBI taxonomy): domain Eukaryota; kingdom Metazoa; phylum Chordata; class Aves; order Passeriformes; family Paridae; genus Pseudopodoces; species Pseudopodoces humilis. Next base: position 13,628,215 of record NC_142203.1, read on the forward strand.
GGGGAAATCTCTTCAGCTTTAGTAATTTAAGATTCTGAAAGAGGCCAAAGACTCAACTCTCTTTTTCTGATAAAGCCGTAGTTGGGCAGTTCTTCAGCCCATGGAATTAAAATTAAATCCTTTTGACCTAAGTAGCCTCCAAGCACATATTTTGTGAGGGAATTTCTTTTTCATACATGGTGCACTTTCATTTTTTACTGCTAACAAAATCCCAGTGTTTGATGAAAACAGCCCTAGGATGTTAATGAATAACTCATAAAAGAGCTCAGAATCAGCCTATTGAGAAAAGCAAAGTGTTTTCTAATAGAACCCATTAGTTTGAGTTTTGAATGTTTTGCATTTGCAAATGACTGAGGCCCTGTAAACAATTACTGAGGCCCTGTAAGCAATTCTAATTGTTGTCAGTAGGTGAGGTACTTATGTACAAAAAATTAAGTTTTCCATGGCATTTCCTAATGGACAATGGTCATAAAAAAGGATGGTTGGTTGGAGAGTGTATTATTATGATGTGGTATGTTCAAGGGATAACACACACACACACACACACACACACACACAGAGTACAACATCTCTTCTTTATACTTTTCTAAGTAGTTCTAAGAATTTATAATTTTAGCATAAAATGTCAAAGACTCGATGGTAAACACCTGTCTATCCTCCTGCACCTCCATTCTGGCCATCCAGGACCATAGGGTGCTACTTTAAAAGATATTTTTCAGTCAACAGTAGCAGACACAGGCTCCAAGGCATCAACCTGCCATCTTAGTGTATCATCAGCAATAGAAATTAGTTTCTTCCAGTTCCCAAATGTCAAAAATTATTTTAATTAATTATTTTAATAATTAATTAATTAAATAATTAATTATTTTAATTTTGCATGCAATAATGATGACTCTTGCTGAGAGTAACATTTCACAGGGCCAAAGATGATTAAGATTTCTGAGGTTTTACAAAACAGAGGTGCAAATGTCAGAGAAAGCATAGTAAGGATGAAGGTTTAATCACCCTGAAAAAACCCTCTCTTGCTGAAGTACCCATAGAATCACAGCTTAATCCAGAGTCCACTGATACCACCTTACCATGACAATGAGCCATCCTGGAAATGCAGAGCATGTCAGCCCCAATTCTGGTTGTATTACACATTTATATGCATAATTGTGGAGACGTTTATATGCATAACTGTCTCCAAAATCTGCAGCAGCACAAGAAAAGGTAACAGCAAAGACCATTCTGAAGATGTCTTGGGGGATACTCCACAAATGTTCCAAGTGCACAGGAAAAGCAGGTTCTCCCAGCACCGCAGGTTGATGAGTCCCACATCCCCTCAGCCTTGTGCTGTCACTGTCCTGGATTTTTGTGCCCTAAGCCCAAGAAATACGACACTTTCGCGCTACCAGTGACATGATTTCTGCTTTGGCCAGACACTGCAGTGTCTCCAGACTCCCCTGGGCTTTGTCCAGCCCTGGCCACTCCAGCCCTGGGGCAGCTCTCTCACAAGCAGGAGAGCACAGCCTGCTTTGGTGCAGCTTCTCTTGAGCTCACACTGCCAGGAGTTGTTTTGTGTGGGGTGAAACCCCACAGCTGCAGCAGACTGGGGAAGAGTGCAGGGACAGCCCAGGGACAGAGACCAGCCAGGGCACAGGTCACTGCAAGGTGCCTCAGCTTCATCAGGTCTGGAGACAACAAAAAACCCAGAAAAACTGCAGAACTGGGAACCAAGGGGATAAAAAGGAGCTTGTGGGTAGATTTTGGGGAGGAAACTTATGAAAACAAACTCGAGTGGACCCAAAGCCAGGTAGGAAGGGGTTACCAACATCAGTGTGTTCCTCCTCCCAAGGAAGAGGAGGAAACCCCCACCAATACCATCACAAACCTGCCAGCAAGAGACTCAGGACACTCATGGCTCCCTGTGAGCCCCAGGCTGCAGCTGCAAGCTGTGGGACCTGAGAAAGCGTTTGAAGGGCCAGGACAGAGCAGAGAGGTGCTGAGGGTGTGTCTTGGTTTGAGAGACAGGTGTCTGCTAGGTGCAGGAGCCTCCCTTGGAATGAAAAACGTAAACCCCGTCACTCCGAATTATTATAATTTTGAAATTAAAGGGCTCTCAGGCAGAAATTTGGGGATAGGAATAACAGTTCTTTACTAGTATGTATAACAAGGCAAACAAAAATAACTACAACGTTAACAACAAAATAGAACCAGGGAAACTGTGACAGCCTTCTCAGCTGAGACAGAAAAGGATTGAGGAGAAGCTTTGCTTCACAAACTCCCTGTAGGCACTCGATCCCAGTGCCCCTGCAGGACTTGGAAGAACACCCAGAAGGAACAGCAGGAATGAGTAGAAATCTTGGGCTGGTGGATGAGGTGTATCGCTATCTCCACAGTGGTGGTGGGTATGGCAGCATGTCCCAGCAGGACAGGGAGTGTGGGGCCCACAGAAGAAGAAAGAGAAAAAAGAGAAGCAGAAGCAGAACAAGAACAAGAAGAACTAGATGAAGAAGAACTAGAATAAGAAGAGGAGCAAGAAGAAGCAGAACAAGAAGAAAAAGAACAAAGAAAAAAAAAAAAAGGAGAAGGAGACAAAGGAGATGAAGATGAAGACCAAGAAAAAGAACAAAAAGAACAAGAAAAAGAACAAGAAGAAGAACAACACAAACATGAAGAAGAAGAAGAAGAACAACAACAACAAGAGGAAGAAGAAGAGGAAGAAGAATAAGAAGAAGCAGAAGAAGAAGCAGAAGAAGAACAAGAAGAAGAACAAGAAGAACAAGAAGAACAAGAAGAACAAGAAGAACAAGATGTAGAACAAGAAGAAGAAGAAGAAGAAAACAAGAATGTTGAGGGTTAGGTGTCTTTTTTTTTTGTTTTTGTTTGTTTTGTCGTTCTGGCCTGCCCGGGGAATTTTTACCCATTATGTGCTGGGGCAATCTAACTACCGGTACTTAGGGGTGATTGACAACAGACAAAGAGTAGCCGGGCCCAGGGCGGGCGGGGGGGGGGGGGGGGGGGGGGGAAGGGGGCAGAAAAGGAGGGTGGGGACAGGTTTTTAGCTGGCTTTTCTTCGGCTTCGGGGAAGGACGTTCGTGTGCTGGGGCGCGGAGCTGCTGCGGTGGAGAGAAGGGATTTTCGCCATCACCCAGACGGAGCAGTTGCTTCTTCTCCTTCTCCCCTCTTGGCTGGTGGCCTCGCACCCCCTGCCCTGCCGGGACGTGTGGCAGCCACCGCCGCAGAGCTGCTGATACACCTCATCCACCGGCCCAGGATCTCAGCTCATCCCTGCTGTTTCCAGCCGACTGTTCCTCGGAGCCCTGCAGGAGCACCGGGACTGACTGCCCGAGGGGTTTGTGAAAACAAAGCCTCTCCTCCATCCCATCTCAGCTGAGAGAGCTGTCCCGGGGTCCCTGGTTCTGTGTTCTTGTTATTGCTGTAGTTATTGTTTGTTTGTTTGCCTGGTTATACTAGTAAAGAACTGTTATTCCTATCCCCAGATCTCTGCCTGAAAGCCCCTTGATTTCAAATTTATAATAATTCGGAGGGAGGGGGTCTACATTCTTTCATCCCAAGGGAGGCTCCTGCTCTCCCTAGCAGACACCTGTCTTCTAGAACCAAGACAAAGAAGAACAAGAACAAGAAGAAGAAAAAGAAAAAGAAGAAGAACAATAGGAACTAGAAGAAGATGAAGAAGATGAAGATGAATGAGAAGAAGCAGAAGAGTAAAAAGAGCAAGAAGAAGAAGAACAACAAGAACAAGAACAAGAACAAGAAGAACAGAGAACAATAAGAACGAGGAGAACACGAAAACAAGAACAAGAAGAACAAGAGCACCAGCTCTGTGTTGAAGCTCTGAAGCCAAAGAAGCAAGCCAGCTTGCAGTTGTACCCCCCCTCTCTTTTTACCTGTCCCCCTTCCCCCCTTGGCCTGGCCAAACTCTTCCAGTACCCAGTAAGTACCAGCAGTCAGGTTTCCCATTGCTAACTGGGAAAATTCTATAGGTGAGATGGAACAAATGGAAGGACACCTAACCCCCAACAGGGTGTTTCTGTACTGAGTTCTCACTGCACTACTGTGGCTCTACAGCATGTATTCATCCCCCGATTGTGTGACTGGCACAAATACTCCAGGGGGAACACCATCGCTGTGTGTCATTACAGTTCCTGCATATACTCATAGCCCAAATGCATGATATTTTATCAGGCACTTCCTTTTTCTTTTTGATATTAATGAATTTAAAGGATTTTATGGAGTTTTTTTACTTAGACATTTTATAATAAACATACTGAAGTAAGAGGTTTGCACTAAATTTTGAAGCAATACCATAATTTTAGAATGCATTCCCAAATGAAGTTAATTAATATCTATTATTTTCTACTCTCATTTTGTGCTGAAATTTGATTTGCACTCCATTTATTGCAAAATAAGAAATTTTCCAAGCCTTCTTAACATTTATCACCATTTACCAATCTTTGCCTTTTAACCTACTCTGCTCTTTGAGACCAAAATATATAATCCTTCTGAACCAAAACCAGTAATTTAATTTTCTGCATTTTAAATCACATCACATCTAAATTCCAAATAAAACACGTCTGAGCTTTGTGCATCTTCTTCTGACTGCACCCTCACCTCCAGGAACCTGACCTATTCAAAGGCATCCTGTAAACATCATTTAGTACACCATCATGGTTGGTTTGTGGAGTTGCAGGCTCGTGGGAGGAGCGTAACACTTGTACACACATCGTCAACTGTTCATGCCAACCTCAAACTCAAGCTTAACATTTCCTTGTCCCAGTAGTTGAGCAGCAATATTAATTTGGCTGCCACAAATCTAGAAATTGTTTAAACCAACATAGAATGCGTAATTATCAAATAAGCACCCTTATCATTGTTCAGGTGATTATAAACAGAAAATTATGTCCTATAGGAACTGGAAATGTATAGGCTGTGCAATGGAGAACACTGGATATTCAGATGGCAGAGGTACTAGAAATACGCAAAAAGTGCTGCTTTCAGTATTATGTATCTCCATGTTACCTCAAATTTATGGACAAGAAGCACTTTCCTCCTATTTACAGCACAGCTGAGTGTGCAGCCTTTCATACAATACAAGAACATGACTCTGTCAAGGGAATATTTGAATGGTTCACAAATCTGAAGAACAAATTAGCCAAATTTTCCTTTATCTCTTTCATCTCAATATTATTACTCTTTTGTAAGAAGACTGGCATTTTCTCTCCCCTCTCAGTAACCAGGCTCTTTTCTCTATTCATATCCATGGAATGGCTCCTCGCATTCAGAAATTGCCTAATCTAAACCACTACACAGAGGAATCCTGTTTGAGAGTGTGGGGAGATGGGTTTGGGAAGTAGAAGTTAATTTATTTTTTCTCCATGCGGCAGCTTCTGTTCCTAACAACAGCCAAGCCTCTCTCCAACCTGATGCCTCCGATTATTGCAGCAAAACAATTTATAGCAGACAGAAGACACTGATACTTCTAGGGACATGGCTTTCTCCAGTGCCAATTATGAGCGGGAGTCAGAATAAAAACTCCATAAATCACAACTCAACTGGAAGATTGCCTTCTTTATCTCTCTGCCATTAAGCGCTACATTCACTTCTGAATTGTCAGTTGTTTGTTAAGGATGGGAAGTTCTTTTTAATGATTGTTTCTTAATGTGGTTTGGAATTGGATAAAGGTCTCCTTCATTCACAAACTCCAGACCAAACTGCCATTGGAATGTGGCCCACTGGGCAGTTTTTGCCCAGCCATGGTACTTCTAGATAAGAAAGCAAGGGCAATGGTATTTGCAGTCAAAACCCAATAAAGCATGGGACAGACAAAACATCCTATGGAGATACAGGCCTCCAGCTGTTACTAGAAATCAGTAGAGTTCCTGTCAAGGAACTGTAGGCGCATCACTAAGTGCAATCTCTTTGACTGTCTTGCTCAACTGAAAAAGCAGAAAGATCAGCAAGGGTGCTCCCAAAGGCTGATCACATTTTTATTTTGCTGATCTGGCTTATGATTGCAACTGAATGTGTGTCTGCAGTTGAAGTGATGAGAGAAAAAAAAAAAAGAAAGAAAGAAAGAAGAGGCTCATGGTAGGGCCATGACATTCCACAAGAGGAATCA